>NW_028186149.1:8952410-8982199 GCF_003343005.1 Rhea americana
AAAAAAAAAAAAAAAAAAGGTCACTTTTTGTCTCTTCAGAAGTGATACTGAAAATGTGCCAGGCTGCATCAGTTTACAAATAAGATTCAGAATATCAAAAATATTTTTTTGCTTTGACAGATCAGGTCAATTTAGGATGTAAGAGTGAATAAAAGCTGGACCAAACTTTCTACAGAAATGCTCTGAAAGATTGCGTAAAAGAGATATAGCAATGAATGGAAAGATAAACATGGTTTGCTACATGAAAATGTGACAGCTTTAAACCCAGCAGCAAATAAACTAATTGCTGCTCTTTTTGGCTGAATCTGTACTCAAAAAATAGCTATTTAAAAATAAATTGTTCATAATTTCTGATGTTTTAAGCTTATCTATATTCATAACGTATATTGAAATGTTTAGAAGGCAAGTCTGATAGGAAAGCAAAGCTTTTAGAAGTATCACAACGTTGATTTTAGTCTGACTAAAAAATATCAAGAAAGGATTACTCAAAGATCAAAATTAATCTTATTGTTCATATTGTTCATGTGAATGTTTAAAGAAATTTTTTTTCAAAGGAGTTTGAAAATAGAGATGAACAATAATCTAAGTAAAAATATATTATATTCTGAAATTATCAGAAATACTGAGCTTGAAAAAAMCAGAATTCTAGAATTGTTACCAGAATTATCAGTATCAGTATGAATCATTAACCAAACTAGATCTTCAGATGCAATCATATCAAGATATTTCTCATGCAATTTTTTTCTAATTTTGTCAAAGAACAAACCAAAACTGAATAAGTATCACTTAGTGTCTCAAATGTATAACTCAAAACTCACTATGAAAATGGAAATAAAAACTTGTTAGACTTTGGTAAAAATCTCATAGTTAAAGGATGAAGTGACCAACTATGATACTGTTTTCTTACTTACCACCAGTGAGCACTTGACACTTAGTTGTTCACTTATTTATCACTTCCCTGGCAAAATTAAAACATTAAACAAAAAGCATTCACTACATGCTCTTGCATAACACTTAAGGAGTATACACAAAAAAAGCAGTCTCACTTTACAAAATCCTAGCCTTCATGAGGTCAAAGAATGTCATTAGATTTACATTTGAAATTAACTTAAGTGTTCTATGAAGTGATTAGCATTTCCTAGTTTAAAGAACATAGCTGATTTGAATAAACATCCAAACAACTCCAACTTTTTAAAAGAATCATCAGCTATTGTTCAAAGTATATAAGCCTACCACCTGCCTCAGAGATATACTGCAAATACCACCAATTTCATGTACTTCCAGTTATAGTTAACAAGTTGTTTGCAGTCCTTTATCTAGCTTCCAATTCCAAAAATGTTAATTAGCTATTATCTATCACTTTTTTCATCCTGAATCATGACCTCAATTTACAAAATATTTAAATGTACCTTGCCTAGGTTTCTTATGGAAAATACACCTACTTTTAAGTACTTTCCCAAACTAGTTTACAATTATTAAGAATATCTTGACATTTCTCAGAAATCATTTTCCATTGATCAAGCAGTCCAGTTACAGGTTAAAGGGCTAGTTTCTGTTACATTCACGCTATAAGCCTATTTTCCTGATTAAATACTGCTCCATATAAGTTAGAAGAATCTTTCCCAGCATTCTTGTTTTTCAGCTCTTTGGCTGCAAAATGCTCTTTCCATTTCTAAAACACAGACGAGCAGCACTTACTTTATTAAAAAAGAAAAAAAAAAWCATTTTCAGCCCAACATTCAGTAACTATTACATTTTATGACTTTCTTTGAAGCTGAGACATGTAAAATAACTTATTTTTGAGAAAGCATTTGTACAACCATGTTTTCCCGCTCCAGAAATGATTTACTACCATCACTTTACTGTTAGACATTAAATACATGCAAAGAAGAGTTTTTCAAATGAGACATCTTACTTAAAATATAATAGTAAAAACAAAACTGTTTCCTTAAATTTACTGGCTTTTTCATTTAAATGTTTCTCAAACATCAGTGACTCAAATTCCCCACACATTGTTTTGTATGTGCTGTGTCAGAAAAATCTGTCTTTCATATAATTCTAACATTTAAATATTTAAGTTTATGGTTGTGAGAATGACAGCCTGTTTACTAGTGGCTTTAAGCAAAGCCTTGCACTGGAAAACTGACAATAGCAAGAGATCACCAACACTATTTTAGCATTTCTTTCCAAATATAGCCTCATGAATGTCAGTTCAGAAGACYGCTCTTTCTGTGAAGCAACGTTAGTTATTTGTAGTTGTTTAGCAACACTTATATTGCATCTCCACAGATACAAAAGACACAACCAGCTTCAGAATTTCAATGTGTGTATTTTTCCTACCTACCACATGAAAAACAATGCTGCTACTTCTACTTACACATGGATCCCTAGCATCTACGTTAAAAGGTTGTCTAGCTAAAGGGAAAGCTATGGTACAAATGTACTTTTCTATTTAAGTTTTGCACTGAAAATCATATTGGACATTAAGCTTTATGATGGTGAGGTTTGTAATGTCGGATAAATATATTAATGACTATGCAGCACTCTGATATCACACTAAATACAGTTTTAAGAGTGAGCGCGCTTATTTTAGTTTCACATCAAGGAACTTGCATTAGTGACTTCTTCATGCCAACATAGTACTTACACAGTTGGCACTGGCAGAACTATGTTTAAGTAGCTATGGCAGTTGAACTTCTATAACATACAATTTTCAGAATAAGTTGTAACTTCAGAAATTAAAAAAAGTCTCATTTCTGATGAAATTCATGCAAGTCTCCACTGAGTGTAATGATCTGAGCACATCGCAGTGTTTCTGGGTTTAATTTTGTACACTATACTTTGCTCTGTGCTGCCATGGCCAATCTGCTACTCCTACATATTTTACCCAAGATTAGAACTAGCTTAAGTTTGTTTATACTACACAGCAATCAAAGCAGCCCCTTTAGTGTAAACATACCTTTAGGATCCCAATTCCTAATTAGTAGTATTGTTACCAGCAGAAACCACTTTCTCTCTTCCTCTTATGGCCACAGTTACAGATTTGCCTACACTTTGTGTACAGAAAACATGAATTCTCCATAAAAATGGGAGAGAGTACAACAGATTTTTTCCCAGTATCTTGTGTTTAACTTTTCTTATATCTTCTTCCATTTTGTTAAATATTTAACTGATTTTCAGAGGAGTTCTAGGGGAAACATTAGAAAATTAATCTTTTTTTTTTAAGAAGTGGAGCAACAGAGTTATCTGTTTTTATATATGTGTGTATACATGTATATGTGTATATATTATATATAAATATGTATGTGTGTATGTAAATCTAGATTATCAGGTAATCTAGGTACAGCAAATTGTGGTTTGTGAGCCACRTGCAACATTCAAGAAGTTCAAGGGAAGTTCTTGCAAAGGGCCTAAATCAAGTGATCAGCATGTGACCGCTCTGACTGAGCCACTGAATAATCCAAATCTGTAGTCTTGCCTCTTAGTTTATCCATCCACAAAATAATATCCATCTCTCTCACAGGCTAGTTGACAGAAAAAATAACTGCAAAGCTCTTTGATATTCTTGAATAAATGTGGGTATATTCGAAGTATCTTCACAATGTTACCTCAATAGATAGAGACTATTGAAAACATCAACTTTCATTTCTCTTATAAGACTTCCTACTTCTTTTTGAATATTCATAACACCACTTTCATTTCATTGAGTTACTTAAGAACAGGGACCAGTAACTTGTCCTCTGTCTCCATCTCTGCATGATGCCTACTATTATGTACGACTATCAAACATGACATTTCTCTCATTCAGTAATTCACTGTTCCAGGTTTGCATTTTCATGGTTGTTGAAATCATTTCTTGTATATTTTAGGTATCCACTGAGAATTTAAAGCAAAATCATTTATTATTTTTCTTCCTCATATTCTCTCATGAATGTACAGTCTGATGGATCATACTAGCTTACTCATTTTTCATCTAAATAATCTATTAAATATCACCTAGTGACTACTTCTCCACTACTTCTCTCTACAGAGAGAGAAAAGACAYTTATCCTTTAATCTGGTTTTAATTTTCCTGACATTAATTTCATAACCCTTAGAGACATCTAACCTAGAGCTTAATTTCATACTTTAGTTATTCTGATTATGAGAAAATAACCTGTATTAATTTACTGGAATACCACTTCTTAATCATATCCATATCAACCTTTGAAAAGTTATTTACAATTAATTTTTTTTAAAAAAAAAACATTATTTCTTTTACAGTACTGAGTAGCTGGGCTGCCAGAAAAAACAAGCCTCAGCTAAAAGGACTGTGCTATTCCGTGCTGAAATATCAGCGCTTCAAATGGTTTTATTTAATCTGAGATTACTTTCATTCTTAAAGTTCCAAAGAACTCAATATCAAGTTTAAAAAGCATTTTGATGGTATTTTCCTTTTGTGAACAAATTCTTACCTACAATTTCTATCTATAGCTCTGTTAATGCAGTAGCCTGAAACAAAACAAGATATTCAAGGTATTTTCATAAACATATAAAAGCGAATGCTCTTTAAACTCAATATTGAGTTCTTCGGAACTTTATGAATGAAAGAAAACAGAAGCTGTACATCACCTGTAAGATCAGAACAAAAAAAGAAATAAGCATCTGCAACCCTTTGAAACTGCTCAAACAGACTGACAGAAATACAACATTCTTTATGTTTTGATGCGATTCCTCTGAAAAGTAAGAATAAAGACATTTGCATCAGTGGAGAAATTTTTCAGTTGACAAAAAAAGTGTTCCATCTTTACTATACACATCAGTATGGTATTTAAAATTGTTAAGTCACAAGGTAGCACACCACAGTTAATTTGTAATTATTCCCTAACACATCAATTTAGATGACTATAGCTGTAAGAAAATCCTGCAATTCTAAGCGTTATTTTTTTTTTAGTTTAAAAAAAGTATCTGGCAATATAAAGCATTTCAATATTATTTTATCACTGTACTGAACTTAAGCACATACAGGAAAGTATACATATGCTTGGAAAAAAGGACGGATACTTGTACTCTTTATTTTAAATTGATTACAGTAGTGTGGAAGGTAGGAGTTACAATAAAGGCTTCCTGCTTTTCCCAGCAGATGTCACTGCAAGGCAGGTGTACAGAAGAAAACACACACTTCTAAATTTTATTTGATTAATATGCTGAGAGCACACCGCAAAACAACATAATTTTAGCTTGGCTAGTATAAAAGAAATAAATTCTAATTTGGGGGGAAGGGAATTAGAGACCTGAAAATAAAACTTTTTTCCATCTTCTATTAGAATGTATATTCTATTATCATATTGCTCTACTTCACATTATCCTCACTACAATGATTTTATTATATTTTTCAAATAAAGTTTTCCTTTTAAGCCTCTATAACTAAGGCTTAAAAATGAAAAAAAAAAACTCAAGTTATTCACAAATCCTTTCACAATGCCTGTGAGGGACAAAACAACAAACAACAAAATAGTTGATCTCAAATTTGTTCTTTTTCCAATTCTTGCAAAAAAAAGTGTCTGTTTTGAAGTCTAAAAACATCAGTCAATCTGTTGCTATGAAAGGAAATAAGACACAAACTCCAGACTTATTCTTAGGCTCTCTTGGCTCTAAGAACCAAGAATTCTATGTAATCTTGGTTCAGAAAACTAGAAGAATTTCTCTGCTTCTGAATTGCTAAACCACCTTATTTCATTAAGTATTTTCTCATGGATGACTTTCCTTTGTCCAACTCCATTGGCATTAACAACATTTTTTTATTCCATATCTGTTGCAAGAGGCTGCTGAGACAGATTTTACCTGCACAGCTCCCAACTGATGGCACACATGGACACTAAGTTACCTTGGAGCGTGGAGGAAGAAACAACTAAGTGCAAGAGGACAAGGAGAACAAGGAAAGAGAAATATGGGCTCCCAGACAAGCAGTCTCCCTCTGACATGTTTTCCCATGTAGCTGTGATAGCAACAACGATTATTTTCACCATGCTTTTCCCTAGTGGTATATGCTCTTCACCAGAATGCACTTAAGCTCTATAGTGATTTTTCTTGTTTATTATGCAGTTCATACTGATTGAGGCATGTTTTGGTAAGATGCAAAGGTACAACACTGCCCCATTGCAAAGTTTCACCAAAGCATATTACTGGTATATTAACACTGGAAATTTAAATGATTTATCTACTATGTTATCCCATCTCAACATGAAAGTTGAAAGAAAACTGTAAAAGTCCACAAGTTTTTCAATAAAAGGCATATATGCACTGTCCCTGCAAAAAAAATGCCTAGAGGAACTATGTGACAAAGAAAGATTTCCTTACGAAAATAAAACAACATGTGTTTCATGAACTATGAAGATCTTTTCTTTTAGAAGTTAGCTGACAGAAGAGCAATTTATGCWAAGAACTGCTGAAAGTCAGAATATACACATTATGTACTGAGACTTCTAAAATACACTACTCCTATTTTGGAGGCAATTGTTTCTAACTTACTTCCATTTTTTGGCAACCTTCCCTCTCCTAATCCTAAAGTGCTGATCAGCTCAGACTCACCTTTCTTTCTGGGACTTCATTTCTAAACAAATCCAAGTCTTCCTGACTTGTAAGCCAAACCCCTCTTACCCACCGCTTTCCACATCCTACTCGTCTTACATCTCATCTAGTTTCCTTCCTTTGCGTATCTCACCCTACAGACTCACATGGTATTCTCTGATTTTAATCAGACTCCCTCGCCCGATACGCCAGATGCAACTGTTAACCTCAGTTGTTAGGTCTACTCACTGTACAGCTCATTAACTGCCAGTCATCAACAACCTTAACATTCCTTCCTCAACAACCGGCTACAGCCTTCCCACCTACTTCATCAGCTGCAGTTCCATCCATCCCTAGGCTTTCAGGCTTCTCTATGAAAGAAGGGCTTCCATTCTCAGCAGATATGACAGACCACTCTTAAGCCTGCCCCACAGCTCCCATTTCTTTTCTCCCTGCATAGCTAGGCACAGCTGCTCTCCTTCAACAAGCCTGTCTCCTATTCTGACCATTATATTTCCCATCTACACTTTTTTTTGCATCTGAATCAGATGGCTTCCTCCTCACTTATCTCTGGGAGAAAAAAAAAACAGAGTGAACATTGGCATTATGTGATGTCCCAGTTCCTGTTCTCAACATCAAGCTACACTTCAAACTAAGCAGATGGAAGTAACTACAGCAACTTCACATCTGCAGCCTGGGTAACACCTAAGTGACTGACAAGCATTTATGTAGCCCTCCCAGCTGTCATTTGAAAATTTCAGTAGAATAAAATTGCTGTAGGTTTTGGAATTTTTACTTCTCTTGCTGCTGCAGTTCTCCTTGCAAATACAGATCTATCCTTTTTTCCAAATCAATATTAATACAGGGCTTCTACTAAACAACGAAACTCTTGATATTTGAATTTTGCCAAATGTAATAGTGTTTGTCATATCCCCCAAGATTATGAAGGAAGAAAAACTGATTACAGCAAGCAACAGATGCTTTCATCAAAAGGGCAGACCATTCAAGACAAATATAGTAGGAAGCCTGAGAAACAAAACATGACTGATTTTCATTGCTTAAGAGACTGACAATTCAAATGAATTTTTTAGAAGTGCAGCATACAAACATGACTTATCTTACCTACTTCATCATTTTGTTGCAGTTCCCTCTTCCAATAATGCACAATAATGCAACTTTCATAAAACAATGCTTTATGAAAAAATTAATCGAAGAGATTATACAGTAGTTTGAACATGCTGTCTTCTGTTCCTAGAGTTCCTAAACACTAGGAAAGCTATAAACCATGATTTTCAGTTTAATAACTTGTTTTACAGATAATATTCTAGTCTCCATTCAGGCCCTTGAAGTGTGTACATGGAAGAAGTTTGTAAATATGGAGAATGTTGGCTTATTTTTTCCAATAGGAGGAATTTTATTAGGCAAGACAATGTTCTGACTTCATAAGATAATTTCATAGAAYATTCAAATCCTAGATTTGAACATCGAGATCTGAAGCTAGATTTTTCATATGATCTCATTTTGGATCATATCAAAACAACAAAGAAAATATCCCAAGTTTTATGTTTAGTTTGGTATCTTAGACCTGAAACTATTCTTTGGCATTTAGACAGTAATGGATCTGTACATCTCAAATAGTAACTACTTTGTAAACATCACCTTAATGAATCATTTCATAYAGCACAATAGCTGAATTGTCAGATGGATCATTTTAGCATCTGTCAACATTCATGGTTTAGAACCATTACAGTAAGTTCTGTGATGGAAGAGCAGTAATGTCCACGTGAAACAAACAAACAAAAAAAAGCACAGATTACACCAATTTGAATTACAAAAGCAAATGACAAAGATTCAAATCATTGTTATTTGGCATCTGACTTTAAAGTAATAAAAAAAAAAACTCTCGTCAAGGAAATCTTTAGCCTATAACCCTCAGCCTGCATAGGTGGATACACAAGCTAAAAGCACCAACACTTAAAGAGAGCAGTGACACACACCTGTCACTGTAAGGACAGGAAAAAAAAAATTTCTCCCCAGACATCCAGTTTTCCCTTCAAACTGTCTTTCCTTCTTTACTGCCCTTGTAGAACTTCTTCCAAGATTCCTGACCTTTCTTTGCTGTCTTGATCCCTTTCAGCTTTGACTGTCATTTGTTCCTTCTGAGGAACACAGATGACTTCTATTAACACTGTAGTGTATTTGATGCCTGAATTTGTATAGCAGAGAAAACAAATACATTGTACTCAGTTCTGAATACAATAGTTTAACTGAATTCAAGATTTACCACTGCATGTGGTAAATCTGTATCAAATTACTCGTATTAAGTTGAAGTCAGATTTTCCTGCATAATCAGTGTTTCTCAAGTAGTGCTAAGACCTCAGTTGTTCCAGAAAATTRTAGGTGCTTGCATAGCTCCCACAACTTCTCTTTTGCATTTCTGTACAAACAGCATGCTTGATTCTCTTCCTGCAGTGAGCATCTGTGGCCTCATTTCCATGATAAGAATATGCAACAGCAATGCTACCTTTCTTAGTTTTCATTTTCAACCCCCTGAATAATAGGCTACTGAGAGTTCTACAATAAGGTAATTATTTTAATCAACTATACTTGTGATTAAATACATTGAATACTAAAAAAAGAACATCTGTAAAACAAAATCCCAATTTTACCTCTTCTAGAATTCCTATCTTTATTTTTCTGAGAAGTCAGTGAAAGTGTATGAATCAAGCTCTGTTTAATTTTGTTCAGTTTAGAACTTTTCTAACAACTACTTTAATACATTGCTGTATGAAGGACCATCAAAACAAAAATGGAAAAGAATCACTTATAAACAACTGAATTTCCAAACAATGACAAAGTACATATTTCTTCAGCAGTACATTCCTGCAACACTATGATCCATAAACTAAACAGAATCTGCATTCTCTCTTTTAGCAGTGTTTTACAAAAGAAATGAGGTTATCTATTTTTACTGCAAATACCTATGAGCAGTAAGATTAACTGCTTACCCCCAAGTAACTTAAACTGAAGACATTATATCTGTTCACCTAATACACAGATCATATACACAAAAGMATTCACCTAAGAATTCGTTTTCTTTGGTCATGTTAGTTTTCACAGAGGCAGACCTGCTAATCTGCATGCATAAGAAACAAAGCCCACTCTTCTGCCTCCGAATTTCAAATGATCAAATATATTCCTAAAAGCACTTCAGAATTTAAGAACTAGAAGTTAAACTGACCTATAGTCTTCAGACATGTGATTGTCATTTTAACACTGTTCAATTATGTTTTACCTTTGATAATTTTAATTTATCTAAATAATTAATTTAGATAAATTAATAACTTGGCAACAGATAACTTTAAAGAGCAGTGGAAACAATTTTGTTCAGCTTCACATATAGCCAGTGAGATTTAGCAAGTAAACAGTTACATGAAAATGGAACTTGCCCAAGGTTCCAGAACTTGTTGTTGAGGCTGTAGTWATGAACCAGTTCAAAAAGAATCAGCTAATTCATAATGAATAGTTCCATCCAGGTTTTACTTAAAATTATGATTCTGATGCAGCTTCTGATTAAGCTCCTTAACTCTATATACTGGCATTCCCTTGGCAAGAGAAAAATCGTTCTATTACTGTCCTGTTTCTTGTACTTTTGCTAAATATTTCTTATTGACCACAACTGAGCTACTAAGACTCTGGATATATGAGTGCACTGGCTCTTGTGTTCTAGATGTCAGAAGTAAACAAAAGTAAACACTAAAGTAACATCAGCAGTACAGTGGTGCTATGGCAATATTAACATCCTTTGTGATGACACTGTACATCAGATAAACCACACAAGTGTCAGTGCACTAGTTTAGTTTCATTAATAAAATTCAAAATAGCCACCAGTTGTTTGTCATTTTCTCCAAATTCTCAGCCAGTTTCAAGGGAAAGTTGTTTACACTACTTTTCAAGAATATCATTCTCAGATAAAGATTTATCTTTATGGCTTTTGCTTCAGAAGCTATTGATATAAAACGAAACCCACAAAACAGATGTGAAGAATCAACTTAAAAGTTAGGAAAATCGTATTTATACTCAATGTATGAATTAACTTTAACACAAGAAGAAACAAAGTAGTTTGCCTAAGGTCAGCCATGATCAGCAGCAGACATCAGACAAGTAAGAAGTCAGTGCTATAACATACAATTATTATTAAACCTGTATAGTACAAAATACTCAGGAATCTGAAGAATGCTGTTTCCAGTGTGCTAGTCTACCAACATAGCAAATAATTCTTTGTCTCAGTTGGCATCTTAGACAAAGTTTGAGGTCAGGCAAGTCAACACTCAACACCACTACACACCCCAAAAAAAGCAACTTAAACCATTGTGCCTTACTGTAACGTACATAATTTAGCTTCCTAAAGATAACAGAAAAAGTCATCTATGATTTGTTTTTTTATAGCATGTACAAATATGAGATTTTTAAAAATTGGAACTAAAGTACATAAATAGCACATTGCAAAAACAAATAACAAGAAATGATAGCATGAGGTATCTACCACACATACTCAGGAATTCAAACATAGCAGATGCTTGTACCAATTGGAAGCTCTTTACAGAGAGCTTCGGTAAATTACAAACAATATATTCAAATATAGAGCTTGACAGGTAAATAAAACAGAGTTCCTAATCAGGAAGGTCTACATCCATYCTACCACCTCCTAAAAAAGCAATACATATACATTGTGATATACTAGCAATATATCAGTCACGTTCTTTTGCTAGGCAGCAGCTAGGAGCAACAGCTAGGGCCAGCAGCTCCCTAAGAGATGGAAAGCCAGGAGCCAAGTTTGATAACAAGGCTATGCCCTAAGCCTAACCTCAGGAACACACACTCAGGGACAGTAGTCAGGGTCAGCCAGGAACCCAGGCCATCAGGCAAGTCCACAGTGATGAGACAGGCTCAAAGTCAAACCAGAAAATCAATCCTAGACAGGGTATGGATCAGCAGTGTCCATGGCTAGATCTGAAGACAGACACTTCCACCACATAGCTCAGGAAGAGGCAAAACACGCAGGCCTGAGCTTAAATGGAGCTTCTTGGCCCATGGACAGAGGTGTGGGTGGAGGTGTCAGGTGAGCTTAGTCAGGACAATTAAAGTCYATCAGCGCACTCAAGGCCCTAACAGGTGTTAGGAACCTTCTGAAATGTTTGTCTAGCTAGTAGTGATTTTTCTTTATGTTCCACTCTCCTGAACGTGGTTTTTATACACTGTCATTGGGATAGTATCAGAGAGGTCAAAACACAGGAGAAAGTCTCATTCTAGTATTGTGTTTGCAAAAAGGGGAACAAAGCTCACAATATCACAAAGATTTGAGAGCTCTATTTCAATTTTGTCTCCTAGACAGCTCAGAAGCAGAGACTATGAGTCATCTCTAAAAAGCTGAGAACATAGAAGCTACAAGTTCAATATAATGCACRCATAGATAATATTAACACACCTTTTTATTACATGGTATATTATACARCTACAAAGAATTTTGTGGGTATGAATGTGTTGCCCAATAATTTCTGGATAACTGTCCTGTTATTTCATTTGTTAACCATGTGGCCTCAGTGAATAGGGTCATATGCATGGGGGGAGGTTAAAACCTAATTATATTCACTCAGAAGGAAGGAAGAAGAAATATATGAGGGATTCACAAGAGAGGAAAAAACGAAAATCTGACTTAGAGGAAAGAAGAGAAATAAATAACTATACATACCAGCGATATACAAGAGAGGAAGTCTGAAAAACATTGTATTTTGTTAAACCATTTTCARACTAAGTCCTGGTTGGGAAAACAGAAGTTCTACTGAACAACAAGTTTCATACCTAAGTATTTTATGCTTTGGTCTTTTCAACTAGCTTTTCAAAGCAGGCATGGTAACAGTGATGATGGAGATCTGAAGACATGTCAAAACTCTCAGGCTAAAAGGAAAACAAGAGTTACTTAATACAATAATCATGATGATGTAAAAGAAGGAAAGGCTATGATATATGGACTTTTAAGTTCTCCCAATACTCTGCTCCTTACTTTAAATTGCTTACAAGCTTACTCAGGTTGTGAGGAACAGCTCRTCCCCTTACGTATACTCAGATTATCTGTATGGGTAGAGTTCAGGTTTTCCTGAAGCCAGTTACCAAAATTTGTATGCTCTCATTTTGTGTGTACCAACATCTGCAAATCCATTGGTGCTCACAACATACAAAATCAGTGTTTTATTTTATGAAATATTATAAAACAAATTATCTCTTATTGAACAATTTATGCCAAGACGACTAAAGCAATCTGTATCTGGGAAAAAAAAAAAAAAAAAAAGGAAAGAAAAAGGCAGGCTTTATTTTAATTTCCTTCTGTAGTGACCATGAAGCCATTGAAGGAAAAAATACAATCTCTCAGTTTAATGTTACAGGGTTTATTTCAAATCATCTTCAAAACAGTATAATATGAACAAAAAGTAYGTGCCAGGTTTACTTTTCTTTTTCCCCCATAAATAACTTCAACATTTCTGGCTTGTAATTAGATATTTGTTACCTGAGTCATCAAATGCTCAGAAGAACAAGTAATTGCAGGGTCTGCAAAGGTAAAAATAGTATGTTAAAACAAAAAAAATAGAAACAGAGATACTGATCTTAAGGATAGTTATTGACAGAAGCAAGTTGGAAGAGGTAAACACCAACTTTTCTGCTTTGTTACTGAAAAAGGAAGAAATCTCAGATAAATGAGAGTGACAGAGCACTGGCAGGGGTTGCCCAGAGAGGCTGTGGAGTCTCCTTCTTCGGAGATATTCAAAACCCGCCTGGATGCAACCCTGTCTAACATGCTGTTAGACAGTCTAACCCTGTCTAACAGGTGACCCTGCCTGAACAGGGAGGTTCGACTACACGATCTCCAGAGGTCACTTCCAACCCTACCCATCCTGTGATTCTGTGAATGCAGAGAAGAGAAACTAAAAAAGGCATAACCCAAAATAAAAGTTGAATACTATACAAAAAAAGCTCTGATGTTTAAAGCAGCTTCTGCTAATTCTTAAACCCAATGAAGAAAAGCATCTTTCCTTCCCTTAAAAACACCTTTCAGTTTATATGCCTAACATAAATGCCATAGACCATCTAAATGAAACAGCTACATCTAAATGAAACAGCTACATCCACCATAAAATAACAAATTAGATATAAATTAATACACATGGAGGAACAGCAGTTCAAAAGTTTCAAATGGTAGAATAAACCATTAGGGGAAATATCTAGAAAGAGGAAGTAAATTTCTAGAAAACATTGGGGGAAATCCCTAAAAAGCAGAAGGTGAGTTCCTGGAAAGCACAGTGAATTCCTGGAAAGTTTGGGAGAATTCTTAGACAGCTCAGGTAGATTCTTGGAAAGCACCAAAATATTTCTAGAAAGCATAGACAGACTTCCTAGAATTAGTTATTTTAATAGAACCATTGCATAATTTAAGGAACAAATATGGTGCTTTAAGAATGTGCCTTTAAAAAGAAAAAACAAAATTAGGACAGTGGTCAGAAAATGACAGCCTGAATATGCACGCATGACACTTCCTCTCTCTTACGCTACCAGCTTCCAACCATTTCAGCTTGCAGAATTTCTTGATTCCAGTATGAGCTTAACTTTTTAGTAATTCTCCATAAGCTCTCTTCTTATGCAGATCTTATTTTTCTCATGAAGAGTGCTCTCTTCTAGCTACTTGTCCAGTCTCCCCCTGCATCTACCTACAATTTTGCATTCACAACATCCTGGAGTGGAGTTTCACAAGGCTAATACCCATTGTATGATTAATACCTCTTTGTTTTGAACCAAGGTCTGAATAGCTTCAGTTATTCTGCCATTGGAAACATGGCATTTCTTATCCACTGTCTCTACACAAACCACTATCTTGCAGATCTTTTCCATATGCATCTCAAAGTTTCTCTTTTCCACAGAGAAGACCCACAGTCTACTTTTAGTCATTCATTCCTTTTACTGAAGCCTTTCAGTATCTTTGATCATTCTCATTGCCTTCTCTGAGCCTCTCCCAGTTCTAACACAGATTTGGGGGGTAAGAGGATCAGAAACACACATAATATTTAATGTGCAAGTGAGCCACAAATTTACACAGTGGCTTAGAGATGTTTTCTGTTCTGTTCTTTGTTCCTTCCTAGTCATTTCTACCATCTGATTAGTTTTTTTGACCATACTAAGCACTGAGTTGACATTTTCATGGATGTGTCTATCTCAATGCTATAAAGGTGATCCTAAGATGGCTCTTCCTCTTGTGCATTTCTTCATGCTTAGGATATTGAATTTCATCTCCCATTTTACTGCTAAGTCCCTCAGTCTTATACRGTCCTTATGTAATTCTCCACAGTCTTCTCTCATTCCTATATCAAAGACCACAGAAGTATCTTCCCAGATTGCATATCCAAAATAAGATCTAGTGAATCATTGGCTCATACATTAGTTTTGCCTGGCTACTTACTTTCCAGTGATTGAAATTCTTTTTGCCGTCTGCCTGGCCAGATTAACCACTGAAGGCCAAAGAAAACCCCTCCCCATCCTTACAGAGGCTTGCAATGTCCCAGAATATACTCAATACTAAGAATATCCTTTTATGTTCACTAGGTTCTCCACAAACTCTACTGAAATAAAGCAAATTATTTCAATCCTTTCCTCTGAAGTTTGTCTACTTCAATCTACGTATAATAATAGAGTCAGTGTTGTACGCATAACCAACTTACTCTTGCAACATAGGGCATAAATGAAAAAAAAAACTATTCCATTTTTCCATACAAGTTCCATAATAGAATGATATGCTGAAACACAGACAACCATCTCTTAAGAGTAAACAAAATATGCTAAAGATGAGTATTGACAAATTTTGCTGCGACTGTTTAAGAAATACTATCTGCAGCTGTCCATTTTCCCCTTTTCCAATGAAGTGTCAACAAAATGCAATGTGTAGTTGGACCTCAAGTCACTCCCATGAAAATACAGTATCTTAGCATAAAATCCTTTTCCTGACAATTTAAGACAACAGACTTTGCAAAGGAAGTATTCAAGTGCAGGCACACATTTTTTTCCTAAAGAAAACATAAATTCCTAAAGTAAGGCAAATAACTTCCAGCACAGAAGCAGACTGAACATTATCTGAGGTGCAGCAACTTTCCCTGAGCTTTCTGGCAGCAGATTTTCCACAGAGAAATGCATGGTCTATCTTGCATGCTTGCACATTCAGAATTCCCATCAACTGCAATGGGATTTTTTTCTGTATAAAGATGCAGGACTGGACACCCACCAGAAAATGAAGTAAACACATTGAGGGTGGCTTCTCACAAGACATGCAGATATTCCAGACCTCTTTCTTCTCCTTCTCTAAGCATGTCTTTACAATTTAGCTCTGAAAAACTTTTGATATAATTGAGCTTGGTGTTTGAAATGTGAAATACCTAGGATAAATAGAACTAATAATTGCTACATAACTCTCCAGTAAACACTAAAACCCTGTCCTAAAGCATACACGTGCCATCCATCCATGTTAAAGCCACTATTAATTTGACAGAGCTTTAATAAAAAAATCAGTTCTGATAAATAGTAAATATAGTCAAACTTATCAAATACAAAATCAGCTATATATCTTGTTTACTTTGTATAGAGAGAATTATTTTTATAAGGCACAGTTATTTCAATTTGTGAATTAAAACAAATTCAGAATGATGAATAGTATTTTATTCTACCTAAAATCAACAGCTATATCCAATAATAGCAATGCTATTCCTTCTCTTTGGAATTTTCTTATAGTATTGCAGGTTCTCCTTAAAAAGAAGTAAAAATGCTTCTAAAAAAAAAACTAAAAAAAAAGGCAAAGAAAGCAAAGAATGAAAGCAAAGAAAGCAAAGAATGAAAGCAAAGAAAGCAAAGAATGAAAGCAAAGAATAAAAGAACATTCTTCTCCAAACACAAAATGAAAAATTAGGAATGCTAATGAAGATGAAAATGATCTGAACACTCATTGTGCTGGTTATTCAGTTTGATTTTAGAAACTATTGGTTGAAAAGGAATGAAAACAATGCTGGATTATATTTGATTTCTCCAACAACTGATGACTACTTTCCTGAAATTAACAGATCTGCAAGGAGAAATACAGCCATTCCTGAAGATCAGCTGCCATCTACTGAATGATAAGAAAACTGTTTAGAACATTTTTCTTTTTTGACAAACAGTTTAAACTAGATTCTTGGTGGAATATCTTTTTTTTCAGTTCATCAGTGTTAATCTGGGGGCTCAGAAATGTTTCAGGGGCATGACTATTGGAAGGCATTAATTACAAAGCAGAGTAATGCCATTCAACAGTCTGTTTTCCAGAAAAATACATAAATAAGGTCTTGATCCTAAAGGTTTTGCCTAACAGGCAATCCTGCACATTTTCAAGAAGTTCTATTAATGATTTCTGGGCTCCATCTCATTATACTAAAATCAACAGAAATATCAGTGGCTCAGAGTAAATATTCCGTATTATGAACATACATTCTCATTAAAAATGACAGAAGCTGAAGATAAAAGTCACTGCCTGAGACATGCACATCAAGCAACAATAGCATTGTTTTTATGCTGCACATCAACTGTAGCTACCTGCTGACTAGACTAGTGGTTTTGTCCTGCTTTTTTCCTAAATCATCATCAGTAATTTCACAATCAATGTAAACTGACACAAGGTGGAACTTAACCTCCTCTTCCAGCTGCCAAGGCATTCTTTGCACCACCGTAAGTATTCACATGGCTGTGCAATGGGATCAAGAGTTGGTGCAGCCAGTAACTAATTCATCAAAAAAACCCAACTATCTATGAGATACGCATGTTTTTCTTAATAAAAGGCAAGATAGGGATTAGATATTGAGGCCTATAAAGGGTGGACTCCCCTGTGACAGTTTAAGCTGATCATGGAACTATGATATACAGCAAGCAGAAAAGATCAGAGACTGTTGCTCTTCTACTTATCCAGTTGCATTTGTACAAATCTGTTCAGGAGGAGACCAGCTTGCCCCTGTAAATAGTTGAAAAAAATACTGAAGTTCGACATTATCGATTGTCCACCCCCATGCTGAAACACTCACCTGCAAACAAATATCAGGAAGATGCAAACCGAATAGAACTTACCTTCAGGTGTGAAAATTTTAGAAATACATTTTCTCATAAAGCAGTGGGCCATAGTAACTAAGGCATTAATAGATAATATCAGATTTCCATTACAGATACATAAAGAAAAAATAAAAAGGCAAATGTAGAGCTCCAAGTTTTCAAATTGCCAGTAGTCTTAACTTAATGATCTTTTTAACTGTAATTAGTTAATTAAAGTTCAGGGAGACAAAAGTAACTCATACAGAATTCTTCAAAGAAAATGAAGAAAAACTAGAAAAAAGTCTGTCAGCTCCATTCCACTACTCCCTTACTTCTTGCTCTCAGACTCTTCTGTTGTACAGCTGGCCTGAACTTCGCCAATCCTCATTCCCCCCATAGAATTTTGTCGGAATGTCTGTACCAAGCCTTTGCTCCACTGGCCACCTAAGACATTTCTAAGCACTAAATCCACGCCTTTCACATGTTACCTACCTTTTTACCTACACAGACACACATATAATGTCAAAGAAATGTAATTCAAGTATTATTTTCCTTCACTTATTTTCTGGAGTCTGAGAGCTTTCTCATGTGATCCAACTACACGTACTGACAGTAAACTACATTCCGTAGGACATTTTTTGCATAATTCAAATCCAGAATTTCAAAGAGAATTTAGAAAAAAGGTGGGCCATCCATACAGATGTCATTCTAAGACCAGAACCTGTAGAAACAAACTGCCACAATACAATATCAAATCAAATGGCAAGATCAATGGAAATATAATTTGAAAACATCAGAATCTGTTTTATTTGTTAGATAATGCAGGCACACTAACAATGGCCTTCTCTGAAAAGGAACAGATGAGATACATTCTGATTACTCAATCTGTACATAGAACTTTCAACAATACCCCAAAACTGTTTCCCACTTCTCCCATATGTAAAAATATTACTATTTTCCACTGTATACCATGTCATAAGACATCCTGATAAAAAAGGTACTGTGAACTAGGTATTATTGTTTTACTGAGTTGGAGGGATATTTTCTTATCATTTAAACATTTAATGTGCTTTTCTCTATACTGAGATAAATTTTAAATGGAAAAAATGGTTGGATTAACGCAAAGCAGCCCATCCAGTACGCATCATTTAAAAAAATCAACAGGAGGACTTAAACTTGCTCTCACAAAAGCGGGTAATGTCAACTCTAATAGCTGGAATTGTCACTCAAGATTACATTTTGCAGATGTTTCTCTCTTGTCAGAAATCAGATTTTCCGGATGTTTCAAGAAATCTGTTAGAAAGCACAACTATATAGACTATACAGAACACAGAAGCAAAAATATATACCACAGAGTCCAGTTTCAAATATGCCCTTTTCTTTACTTTTTTTCTTAAGCACAATCTTTTAACACCAAGCAAAGGATCTACCACTTGCACTTTGGAATTCTCTGAAACAGAATATGTTGTTTGTTTTCTTTAACTGAGTATGCATTCAAGAATACTTAAGTATGAGAATCTATGAGTGAAAGAAAAAAACAASAGAATATGTTTTAAAACACATATGCTTGAAAATACATTCTCCCTCTTGGAATGAAAGGTCCTTCCAGTCTTTTGCTTGTACATTCAGCACTCTGTCCCATACTAAACATGGAATATTCATATTCCATATGAATATTTGCATGCAATGTGCAGTAGAAAAATATGTGCAGTAGAAAAAACATCAAGTTGACATCCAGGAAAAAAGCAACTGAAAACAAACACTGAAAGGAGAGAATTCGTTCATGAATTGAAAAGAAAGAATATATAGACCCTTTTGCATATATTTAGGCAAAAAAGGCGGCTTACTGTCTTTCACACTGCTCAGGCCTACACCTTTCTTCTGATTTCCTATACAGCATTTGCAATTAGCTGAATGGGCTCTGTTCACATTGCCTGCTCTGTTTGTATGGCTTACTAAAATATTTTGGCTACAGCCCTTGGCTCAGTAAGGAGAATTTGTCAGAGCAACATATTACTACACATTCCTCTATTGCTGAATAAATTTGTGCCCTGATTACTTGTATCAGTATCTTCTCAAGACAACTGTGTGGCTCCCCACCACCTTTTCTTCACCAGCAGCTACGGCTGCCCCAATCCCAACTACTGATCATCAAGATGCAACTCTGTTGGGGGCACACTGACAGGAGGCACGGGAAAGAGGACGCTCAACTTCGGGGAACGCGTTTAAGAAGCACTACTGGGAGCTGAGAAGAGACACTCGAAGGAGGCGAGCGAGCTTTCTAAAGACCGGCTCTGGGGAGAACAAACAGGTGGTGATGACGGCGGATGATCACTCCATTCGGTACCTGGGAGGGCGGTATAAGAGGCAGCGAGCTGCGCCTAGAGCCCGGCGCCCTGTCACAGCGCCGGATCCGCCTCGCGGGCGCGGCGGTTTCACACAGCGTCAGCAGCCTCTGAGGCGAGCGCGCGCGCGGCCCCGCCCCGCAGCGCATGCGCGCGAGGCGCGGCGGGAGTGAGCGCTGGCGCGTGCGGGCGGCTCTGCGCGCGCTGCCGCCCTTGCGCGGGGAAGGCCGGGCCGGGCCGGTCTGGGCCGGTTGTTAGGCGCGCGGAGCCGCCGCGGGGCGCTGGCTGCTGGCGGAGAGCGAGGCGGGGGTGAGTGGGGAGCTGGACCCCCTCTGACGGGGGCTGCCTCCGCGTCTTGGGCAGAGCGCGCCGCAGACGCGTGCTATGGAGGTCGCGCCCTTAAAGCTGCTTCCTCTGGATCCGGGCGATGAGAGCACCCAGAGGTGCAGGATGGGGCCTGCCGCCCTCTCCTTCCTGGGAGCCGGGATCGGGGCCCCGCTGCGGGTCACCCTGCCCACCGGGTGCTGCCTGTGCACGGCTTGGCCCAGGCACGATTTGGCAGACGGCTACCTGCAGGTTGATCTGATGTGCAAAACGGCAGGTTTAACTGCACGGGAGCTAAAAAATCTCACGGTGAACATCAACCAACTGAAGCTTTTGGCGTATCATCAGTTAAAAAAAGCGACTGTGAGAGTAGTCCTTAAGAGCTCTGCACTGAAGAAGTCTACTTCCAGAGGGGTGTTGCAGGAGATAATCAAAGAACTGCTAAGAAGTATCTATGTTTCACCTCATTACACTGTTAGAGTTGCTTCAATTCTTGAAAATCCGGTGGTATATATTGAAATACTGTCTGTAGACCCTTTGACAGATGAAGCTGGACTAGTAACTCCCCAAACAAGCATAAAAATTAAAGAGGTCATCAGTCTAGAATGGTACAGGCATTTATCAGAAGATGCCACAAAAATTTCAGTTGCAGGACTAGATGATGTGGGAATGTCTTTGAAAGAAATGGTTGATTTGCCCTTCCGTTTTCCAAAAACTTTTAAGAAGCTGGGACTTTCTGTCCCTAATGGAGTGCTGTTAGTAGGCCCTCCAGGTGTAGGGAAAACCCTTATGGTAAAGGCAGTAGCAAAAGAAGTGGGTGCTTATCTGCTTTGCATTGGTGGCCCAGCCCTGTATGGTTCAAGACCAGGAGAAAGTGAAGAGAATTTGCGAAGGGTTTTTGAAAAGGGCAGAGAAATGTCCTGTGAAGGACCAACTATTCTCTTTATTGATGAGATTGACTCTTTATGCCCAAAGAGAGGAAGTGCGAACAATGCTCCTGAGGATCGTATTGTTGCTCAGTTGCTGACATTACTGGATGGTGTAGGTAGTGAAGATAAAATGGTCATTATGGCAGCAACAAACAGGCCTGATGCCTTAGATCCTGCACTGAGACGACCTGGCAGATTTGACCGAGAGGTGAGCAGACCTGTTTTCTCCATACCTTCCTTTGGGGGACCTGGGGGGAGGGAACAATCAAAATAATTATATTTTTAGAGGGAGGAAAAGTTCTTTAATGCATTCACAATTAAAACCTTAGTTCTTTTACAGGGTTTATTAACTTGAAATATATTTTATGGTGATATTTTTCCAAATTTTAATAATGTATGGACACTGACCTGCGTGTTTTTCTTTTGTGTTGAAAGATCTGCTTTCTTATTCCAGTGTTACTGAAGTACTGTATTTTRTGCATTCATATCTTTGAGTTTACTTGGCTAAGAATTGTAGTGAGACAAGCACAGATTCACAGGATCATCCTTCAAGGTGCTATTTTTTCTGACTTACTTTACATAGTGCATATTATTAAATGYGCATAATCATCATCTAATTCAGCCCTTATGATGTAAGGAAAGTATTATTTCAGTGCTAAGTTTTATTTCTAAATTACTTCAAAACATAGTTAAATTACTGTGAAACATTTATAGACTGATGGCTGATAATGTCAGAGTGCTGGAGAACTGCTAATTAGTTTCTTGTAGAATTACTTAATCACAGTATAAGGAAGTATAAATCTTCAGTAAGCAGTACAGAGAGAAAAATTGCTTGTCTAGGTCTATAAAATGAGAGGAATATAGCAAAATATCTACTTAATTTCTTTTTTGATGTATTTGATTTAGGTTATTATTGGGACACCAACACTTCTGCAGAGAAGATCCATCCTGCAGTTGCTTACATCTAGTATGCCAATTTCTGCAGATGTTGATTTGGTTAAGCTGGCAGAAATGACAACTGGGTATGTTGGAGCTGACCTTACAGCACTCTGCAGAGAAGCTGCTATGCAGGCTGTGTTCCAAAGCTCTCTGGTATGGCTGCCAATTAATCAAGAAGGATGTCATTATTGATATGTACCACTGTTTTCCCATTAATATTCTACTTTACTTGAAATGCTCAGCAACTTGAACTCAGAAATTAAAATACTGAAAATATGCAAGTTTGTAAATACACCATTTTGCTAGTGACTTTCAGTTCACACCTGCAGAGACTGCTTTGTCCTTTCTGAGTAAAAAGCTTTGCAGAAGGTTTTATTCTCTTCATCTTTTTAGTACTGGACAAAATAGATAATATTTGGTTGKTTTTTGACTAAACTGTAGTAGTCCATCACTGCAAATTACAGTTTAGGTTGTTATACATTTTATATACATACATGTATATGTACACATACATGTAACTGCTAGTGATGGTAACTTACTTGATTTGCATGGCTAGATATAACATGAAGTTACAAATATAAAGGTATATAGTTATAACTGCCCAATATCCAGTAGAAATTGCTGTTTCTTAATATTCTTTCTATCTTTATTCAGACTTTYACAAGAATTGTAAGGATTATTTATGCTGTGCTGCTTTATCTGTGGAAGGTGATGTGGATGAGCAGAAACTTAAAGCTATATGCAAAATCTGTAGAGCCAGGGCATCTATAGGCAATGGTAGAATCCTCTGTCTTCACTCAGGAGTGGAAAGGAGGGAACATTTTCCTTCTAGAACTTCCATCTGCTTCAGACACCATATAGATATTCAAGATAACCAAAATAATTTCAACCTGGTATCCCAGAAAAGTAGTAGATGGACGAACAGAAATAATGAACTAGCAGATGGTCTATTTGCCTTGTAAACAGCAAGCTTCTTTGTAAATACATCTTAGTTTTATCATTGAATCTGTAGCTTTTAATAACTGCATCTTTATGCTATTTGAAATGAGGTGTCTTATATACTACAGTACGTTGTGAAAATGATCATTGGTCAGTGAGAACACCTAATCTGTGATCAAGAGAATCCAGAAATCAGTTGCTGGTTTTAGGATCATTATATACTATTTGATTTGCTAGATCCCTGTATAATCATAACTTAGAGAGAATTTTATTTTTTTTCCTAAAACACTAATTTCTGTTATTTTTTTCCTTGTATTTAAAAAAAAGAAGCCTTTGCCCTTAGAGAGATTACGCTCTATTTTGTATTACATATTTGTGTTCAAGTGTACAGTACATAAACTTACTAGAGCAGAAGCTTGATTCCTTATTAGTTGTTTGGCCTTTTGTGGAGTATTTTGCATACTAGTGGAACATGATAATTCATTGATTATACGAAATACTGCTTATTTGTTTTATATGGGTTTCTTCAGGATTCAGCTGAAATAATGATTAACATGGCAGGCTTCCAAGAAGCTTTTAAAAAGATTCAACCATCCTGTTTTCGAGGTGCTGTTGGACTAACAGAGTATAAACCTGTTACCTGGGAACAAATTGGTGGTCTGGAAGAAGTGAAACTAAAGCTAAAACAGGTAATGTGTAAAACGCATTTAAATAAAAGGCTRGTTTCTAATAACTGTCTCCAGAGTATTCTGTATATTCTATTATGGACACACATTCTCTTGCAAATAATATTTACAGKTTTTTTTGTTACTTTAAAATACATGAAATAAATGACAAACACCTATAGTAAGAAGCCTATCAGTGGTCTCCATCTTGTGACAGTTTCATTAAACAAGGTGTCACCCCCAAGCATAGTATGATGGAAAAAATAGCATATTTTCCATTACTAAGAGAAGAAATGCAGCAATATGTTCCTGAATTTATAGCCACAGATGGCTCTTGCGGTTCCTGAGAGAGAAYGTGTCTCTTGCTCTGTTTTAGACTAAGAGGAAATGAGAGGGAACTAACAATATTGGCTGATACAACTTTGTTTGTGTGCATGTATGTGTGTGTACACACAGACACAGAACTAAATTAGTATGTCTGATTTCAAATTAATGTTTGGATCAAGGAGAGAAAATATTGTGCTCAGCTGTTTTATTGGTTGCATCTTAACTCTAGTTCCATTACTGAGAATATTTAATTCCTTTTTTTCGTTCGTTTGTTTAATGTATTGACAGAGTATTGAGTGGCCTATGAAGTTTCCTCAGGCTTTTGCTAGGATGGGCCTGTCTCATCCGAAGGGTATTCTTCTCTATGGGCCGTCAGGGTGTGCCAAAACCACACTGGTGAAGGCTGTGGCTACTAGTTGTCACTGTTCCTTTCTCTCTGTAAGCGGTGCTGACCTTTTCTCACCTTACGTTGGGGATTCAGAGAAGATTTTGTCTCAGGTACAATTTTTAAATTGTATAAAGTTTATAGTTTGTTTCTGACTGATATTTATAAACTAGTAGTCTAGTGTAAAGTTTATGATCAAAAACAGGTAAAATTCATCTGATTATTAAACAGAAATAAGTTATGGATTCATATTTATATAAACTGAGAATCTAGCTCTGAAATGATACCAATTTTAAACTTGAAGTCTTTCTAGTCTTTTGTTTTCTGTTGACTTAGGAACTTAGTTAGGCAYAGTTTGCATATACTAAATGTTAATTCTGATCAGCTCTCGCAAGTTAAAATACACTGTATAAGCTGTTTTCACTTTATAGAATAGAATATTTGTTAACATTTTACTTTATGAATCCAAAAAAGGTTTTTCGCCAAGCAAGAGCAAATACTCCAGCAATAGTATTTCTAGATGAGATTGATTCTATCTTGGGATCTCGGTCACACTGTAAAACAGGCCACGGTGTGTCAGAGCGAGTTCTTTCTGTTCTTCTCAATGAGCTGGATGGCATTGGACTGAAAGTCACAGAAAGAAGAGGAAACACACTACAGCTTGAGGGTGAATGTCAGGAACAAAGTGATGAGGAAAGAAAGGTATTTACATTCCCTCTTTTTATATATAAAGAACAAGAATTGCTGTGGTGCAGAAATCTTACTTGTTGGCATTCTTACTTTTTAAAATTAGAATTGTCAGGCTTGACAGATTAGATTAAATCTTTTTAATTTTTTATAACATGTCATGTCAAGGCTGTTAACAATTTTTTATGCATACAGATCCTCAATGAAACTTTTCTGAGGGAAATGAAGGAAGGGAGCTGTTTAAACAAAATGCTCAGATAGCCTAATGAGCTTTGCTAGTAGTTGTTCATCTGTCAAAAAAATCCTCTTGAGATTAATGGAATACTTTTGAACTAATTGTGCCGTTTTTACTATTATGCAGGTTCCTTCCTGAACTTACTATTTCATAAACATTTCCCCTGCTTCAGTTACAACACTTTCTCATATGCTCTTTGTATGAAACCAGCACAGTTATGACCAATTATTTCTTATTTATACAAGAAGTTGCAGGTGGACTTCTCAGTGAATTGCTCACAATGTTTACTGCTTAGCTTTTGTATATTTAAATTTGTCTTCATAAAATGATACTTTTCTAAAAAAAAATGAAGTATTGTAGAACTGTAGGATACTGATCTTATGTGTTAGAGTATGGCCAAAGAAAAGTCTGTATTATTATTGCCAAGATAGATATTAACTATATTTCTTTTTTCTGGTCTGGCCTATACGAAGGTATTTTATTTCCCAAAGCAAAATAAAATACAAGTATTAAAAGGAAAATAACTATGTAAGGAGGTGCATTCTTTTTTTCTGTGGTTAATTAATGCCTTAAGATAAATATTTATCTTTTAGTCGTATTTCACTAATTTGTTTATATAATCTCTTTACTTAGCTAGAGTTTCAGGAAACTTTGAGCAGTGACTTCATGATAGTTGCTGCAACAAACAGACCAGATATGTTGGATGATGCTTTGTTGCGTCCTGGAAGACTAGACAAGATTATCTATATTCCACCTCCAGACCTGAAGGTGATGTATTATAAATCCATACATGGCTTTAAATGGAGAGATACAAATTGCTTGTATACTTCTAGTACAAGGGGGTATAATCCTATATTTAAGAATTGATGAATGGTTCACTGAAGATTYGTCACTGAAGTTAAGGTATATGAAGTTTTTTTTAAGAAAAGTAATTTAAAGATCTGTAGCACTTTAACTGTATGTAGTTAAACTATTACCTATTGAAAAATAGTTAAAATCTGATTAAATAATTGTATTTGCAAAGTCAGGCAACAGTTTAGGAAGTACCAGAGCAAGTTGGCTATCCTTGCTTCAGATTTTTCACAAGTTTTATTCCCAAGGGTGGTGTGCTTGTACTGAGCTTTCCAGAAGAGAGTTGACCCAAAGCAGGCCAAATATGGAAGATTTCAGTCTAAAATACTGTAGTTTCATAAACTGAGTTACTGTGAACAACAGACTTCTGACATATTAGATRATAATTATTATGATGATTATCTTGATCAGTAGCCTTTTATTTACTTTTGCACTAAGAGTTCTGATTTTGGTATTCTCATTCATTTTCTTTTGTTCTGATTTGGAGTTTTGTATTGCTTTGGACTGAAAGTAATTATTGGTGTATTTCTTATTTTCTTGTACAACATTCACCAACTCATAGGGAAGGCTTTCTGTTTTGAAAATCTGCACAAAAAACATTCCACTAGATACTGATGTGTCATTACAAGACTTAGCACTCCRAACAGACCTCTTCTCTGGAGCTGATATTGAAAATCTGTGCAAGGAGGTAAGGAATATTCCTGGCAATCTATGAAATAAGCTGTAAATGAAACCTTTCAAAAGTTATCTCATAGATGTTATCAGGTCATCTGTAGTACAGATCTTGCCCTCCCCCCCCCCCAAGTTGTAATGAAAACAAATAGAAGAACTGAACATGGGTTAATTCTTTAAATAAAAAAAGTCAAGTGCATGAGGGCTGTTCTTCAACAATGTACTGGTGGGAGAAGTTAAGGAACTGTGCTGTCTTTTATTTTTATATAACCCTTTGTAATCCAAGCATGAATCTAGATTAAATTCTATTCTGTGTACTGCAAGCAGTTACAGTATTTTTAGTTGAAATTGGTGTGTGCTATCAAGGCTAGAGAGAGAAAAAGTTGAGGAAGGGAGAGAGCAATCCATAAGCATTTGAGGTAAGTATTTAAGAGACTAGGAAGAAAATCCACGAACGTGAATCAAGGATACTTTGTCTAATCCAGCCAAGTAAGTGATTAAAAAAGGCATAGTAATCTTGATATGTATATGTTCATATAGAACCATAAATTTTACAATGTTGTTTACAGATACTTTACCTAAAACATGGTTTCATTTAAAATATTTAAAAATACTTGTAACATTTTAAGTTACACAARGCACTCAAGTTGTTTCTTTCTTTTTTTCCTTAAAGGCTGCTTTGTTGGCATTACAAGAGAATGGACTTGAAGCAACTACTGTTAAACATGAGCACTTTGTAAAATCATTGAGGACTATAAAACCATCCTTAAATACCAAAGACTTGGATTTTTATGAAAAATTTTATAATCAAAAACTCACCTCTTGAATCAAAGTGATGTAGCATAAATATTTTTTAATATATTGCAAACTGAGCCAAAGCAAATGAGATTTTACTTTATTCTTCAGTATTGAGATCACAAGTGAAATGTTATTGTAAGTATGGTACTAAAAAGGCAGTATCACGAAAAGCAAATTTCAGTCTTTATCTGATGAAACTGATAATGGAGGAGCTCAGAGCATTGTGGAACAGTGGAATGGTTCTGTAGATTTCTTTGCTCTCAGGATAAAGCCTGGAAGAATAAGAATATTTAATTTAAAACATGCTGTAAAGTCTCCAAAGCACACTATTTAATTTTTTTTTTTTTGGAAGTAGTGGAATATGAGGAAAAAGTCCTCTGTAGTTTCTGTGCTGCATGTAATAAAATACAAATTTTTTATATGTGCATATCTGCAAGCTTACTTTCTGGAAAGCAGATTCTGAAATACACTTTTAATGAAACAGTTGTCAGTGCTTAATATCTTTTAAGTTTGGGAGTTCTGTTTCAGGTGTGGAACTAGAGGGAAGTGGGCAGGGATTTGGGAGGGGGGAAATAATTCTAGAACTACTACTGCTTACTGTACAAACATTTGAATTGAGTTAACAAATACTAAGCAAATTTGGAATCAAACAATCCAAAGTAAACAGTAATTCATGCTTTGGGGTAAAAGGGAGTTTGTTTTATAAATTCTGGAATATGTTTTTCCTCACAACTATTCTTTCTCTGCGTATTATTGTAGGGCATCTTTTAAAAGGCAGAGATACACATATAACCTCCTTCTGTATATAAATGTCTTACCAAGGTATGAAGTTTTAACTGTTTCCTCCTTTTCCCCATGAAAATGTTTATGAAAGATACTTCACTGTCAAAGGTATCTTCAAGTTTTATATTTCATCTGAGGTTACAAACCCATGAACAAATGCTGCTTTTGCTCAGCCACGGGCCCTTGGGGGCCRTGTTGCAGTGGGGTTTGCAGTGAGCCCAGATTATGGAAGGAGAGTTCCATGGCAGYTAATGACAACACAGGACAAAAGCAGCTGCAAACTGTTGTAGCCTAGGAAAGGACTGTCCTACAACCTGGTAGCTCTGATCTTCGCTTTATTTGATCCTACTGCTTAAGGCCAGTGTCATATATGTCCATTGGTTAAACATACCAAAAAAATGCAAAGATAGTTTCTTAGCAGCTGTGCTGGCGAGTGTGTAGAGACCTTCAAGATAACTCTCCTTTTTGCTCCTTTTTGAGCATGACTCTCCTTTTTGAGATTGTTGCTTTAGATTTGAGCCCTGAAACTTGTTAGGACAGCAAGATGCTGGCAGCTGATGCAGTTCAAGCTGAATCAGGGCCATCTCTGTCCTCTCAGAGATGCTTTTTACCTTCTGTACTTGCTCCCTGTCAGGGCCAACAGAGCTGGTTTGTGCCCTTCCCTTTCTCCTTGCTACCATGGAGAGCATGGTGAAGCCAGGGGAGCCGGAGCAACGGCTGCCTGTCCTTCCTCTTGCTCCTTTCCAAGGGGAAGGAGAGAAACAGTTACAGGAGTGGTTTGCTGGAAGCACTTGCCTCCACTCTAACCCTGCCCTTGTAAGAGCCTTTTCYGGGGAAGGGGAAGTGCTAGGAGCCGTGGGGTGTGGTAGGAGCCTGGGCCTGGGTGAAACTAGACAGCGTTGTAGCAGAGGGGACAGAAMATGGTGCTCCTCTCTTGGACACTTTATAATCCTTGCCAAGCTCTGCAAAGAGGTTCCTCTGCCGTGAGGAACAGAGGAGGGAGGTTTGAGGAACAAAGTAACAGAGGGAAGGAGCTGCAGAGAGAATGGGGAGCAACAGGGAGTCACTGGGGCAAAGGGGTGATGACAGGACAACAACCCCGAAGGAGGTGGGAGAAGAGGCAGTCACGAAACGGCGGCCGCGACGGAGCCAGACGGAGAGTGAGGGAGCGGCCGGGCAGCGCCCCGACGCCTTGCCGTGCGCAGCCTCACCCGCGGG
>NW_028186149.1:8982319-9020845 GCF_003343005.1 Rhea americana
GGGGCGCTTATAAGGCGCGGAGCACGTCCGCCGCGGCGCTGCCAGCCCGTCCCCGCTCCGGCAGGTAACGGGGGCTCGTCCCCCGGGGGGGTGGGGGCGGCGGCGGCCTGGCCTGGGGCGGCCGGTGACCGAGGACCGTTTTTTTCCAGGTCCGCAGCCGCTGCCATGATGAACATGAGCTTCTTCCAGATGCTGAGAGCGAAAAAAGAAGTAAGTCTGTGAGAGCGGCCGGCTGCCCTGTGTCCCGCGTGGGAAGCGCGGCGGTGCGAGGAGTAACACCTGGTGCTTCGCAGGCTCCCTRATTGCGTGTGCCTCTCACTTCCACTGTTCATTCCTCTCTGGCCAGGGAAACTAGTTCTTCAGTGATTTTCTCCGTTTTCTTTTTTGTCTTTCAGCTTATTCCCCTGGTTGGAGTAGTGTCTTTTGCGGCACTGGGGGCTATCTCTGTTTCCATCTATTCCCTACTCAGCAAAACCGATGTAATGTAAGCAAAATGCATATTGCTTGAAGTTTTTACTAATTTTCAACTGAGGTATTTGACCATCTTGTTTTTTACAAAAAAAAWAGTCTTTGCAGATGCTCTGGAGTGGTAGGGAAGACTGAGGTATCCACAGAGTCTAAACACTGAAGAAATGACTTAATTYGTAGCATAGTCCGATCTGTTTTTTGACTTTAATAGTGAGTTTTTCTGTTTTTTACTTTCAGTACAGTGACTTTTAAATGTTCTCATGAAGAATTTTAAATAAGTAGATGAGATTCAGATGTTTTGCAATCATGTCATTGATCTGTATATAAAGAATAGGATTTGATAATATGAACTTATTATAAGTTAATGTTTTGATGATTTAGCTAGTAATTTAGAGGTCAGACCTCTAAAGAGGTCTTAAGATTCATTAAGCTTTTGGGAGTTTTTACTTAAAGGGAGCTGGAAAGGGTGTTTAATCATCAGGTATATTTTATATGAATCTTTACTCAATTTTGAATTTCAGCTTGCTTCACTTATGAAAACATGTTACACTTAAACAATAAAGGTATGTTTGGTGCTTTGGGAGCTACARGTGAAGAAACATGATTGATTCCTATGCCRAATTTAAAACATGATTGCCCAGACATGTAAAATTGTGCTTACTTATGTGACTAGCTCTACTGGCAGTAGACTGTTCAGATACGTAACATGTGTGCAAGATCAGACCTTAAAACATAGAACCTGTTTTTCTTTATCTTCTCTTAAAGCATTAACAAAACTGGCAATCCAGAACCTTGGGAAGCTATAGATCCCACCCAGCCTCAGAAGGTAATTTATATGAATAATATGACCAATGCAAAGACTGTGTATTGTTTCCAGTACAGTGAATAATGTAATTACACCTAAAATGTGTAAGAATTAGCARAATATTAATAGGACAAAGGTCAGGCTGCCTTTTCGTCTATTTAAAAGTGGAACCAATTGCTTTATTCATTACTTTTTTTATATATAAAAAAATATTCCCTGCGTTATTAATTAATGATAGCAATTAAGGTGTTTTATCACTCCCTGTTGGGTCTTGAATTTCTGGCTTGCCTCCAATTGGTGTTAGCCACTGCGACTTTCATTTACTCGATTCCATTGACGATCATGGAAATTTGGAGTGTAGCAGCAATGCTGGTTACACTCTCCTTAGCCAGGATTTTCAGAATTGACTAAGAATGTTTTTGTGTACTACAGCACAAAGGAAAAAAAAATCTCAATTTGGTAGAGCATCTAGGATACATAAAACAAAGTTATTTGGGAATATCAGACCGTTATTTATTTGAAATCAAGCAATTTTTGTTCAACAAATTATTAAATATGTCATAGATATTTATTTTTGCTTACTTTCAAAAGGAAGATCTAAAACTATTAGAAAACTCTACTCAAGTTAATATATGATAAAGGAGGAAAAAATTCTAATATTTCAWGGAGAGTGGAGTAAATGCTTACAGAGATTTTACTAATCTATCTTTAATATTTTCCTCTGTATTTCTTCCAGCTGTTAACAATCCATCAGAAATGGAAGCCTATAGAAGAACTGGAAAAGGTCAAAAAACTTACGAAGTGACAAGTTTCAGTTGCCTCAAAAAGGTACTCTATGAATCTAGTGGAATCATTTCTGCACAAACTTGACTACTGAAATCAGTGTGCGGAAATGCTTCTGCTACATTTTTAGGGTCTCCCTACATTTTTGGATTCTGGATAAGGACTTTTTTGTTACCTTAGAAGTTGCCATACCACATCCACATAGTCCAAAAATCTGCCTCAGGTACTCATTCTSAGTAGGCATTTGATGTCAAATGTTGACTATAAAGATGGTAACAAAACAGTGGAAAAAAAAATCACACTCTTCATAGTATTTTATTTGACAAACTAATATATTAATTTTGTAATTTTATATATTTTTAATAAAACATTTAGCTTTTTGTAACATTCCATTTAAATCCAGTATAAGGAGATTATTAAAAAGGTCTTTTAAAGTGAGATTTATGGTCTGCTACATCTTTATACCGTATTTCAGTTCTGTATGCATATTGTATAATTGTGTACAGACCAAATAGTCATTGTAAGATGACAAAGGATGTCTGCGTATGGCAATGTATGTAGTCATAAAATATTCTTGTATAAAGAAACATTTAATTTTTATGTTAGAGGTGATGAACAACTTGAGATGAAATAAAGTTCTACTGATAACAAAAAACTTAGAAATGTGCTTAACTTAACTCACTGAACAGTCCAATATGTTATTTAAGACCACATTTAAGACCACACAATTAGAACATAAGACTTCAACGTGATTAAAACAGAGTTAGAAATGGAAATTTCTATTGTATTTAAATATTGTTGCTGTTTAAAATTAAAAATACTGTTACAGTTAAACAACATGCATTATCTAAAGCTTACTATATAATGGCAATTTATTGTACTAAATATTTTACATGCAAGCTTAAACGTACTGCACAGTTACCAACACGCTTTTAAACACTTCAGGTAGATGCTGTTAAGGGCATCTGCTTTCACACAAAGTCATCAAAGATTAAAAATAGCAATGCCACTATAAGACAYGTTTCTTTTCGAAGCATCTGTGCCTTTTCCTAAAGGTCAGCTAGAGAAGGGATGTAATAGGTGTACCTCCAACAAATTAATGAGATATTTATGCCTGCAATTGTAAAACAGCCTTTTTGTGGATGTTTTTTTTTATGTGCTCCCTTCCAAGTAGTTTCACATATATTACATAGTTTCTACTATACTGGACACTGAAAACTCATTACTTGCTGGCAAGAAGAAAGTRAAATGGGAATAACTTAATTTTAAGGAGTCCACCTAGGTGAGTAATAGTGAAGTACTTTAGATTACTCTGCTGCAGCACAGACAAGACTTAAATTAGTGACACTATCTCACTAACTTGAAGGTAGTCTGGTTTCAGAGGTTTTATGGTTTTCTCAGGTTACTTGATATTGACCAATAAAGTTAAAATACTATTTTTGTCCTGCATTTCTGTTCAGATGCAGCATAAATATTTATTGCTTTTTTTTCCTCCTCCTTTTTACAAGTAAGGATGACTCAGCAACATTTATGTGTAAGAGGAACGATTAGACTTCAGAATGCATTCTTGGCTTTCATTTTTAAGGAGTGACATTACAAGATGATTGGATAGCCTGTATCCACAAAGTCACTGCTCTTTAAACATTTTGATTTTTTTTTAATAGGAAAATATTTTAAAATACATTCWGTAAGTTATTCTGTATATCCATATTTTTACTGGAATGTACTGATCAAAAATATGTTGTGCTCTGAGTTGATACATGAATTAAATGAGTTTGTCCTTCAGTATATCACTTGTATGGTCTGTGAATACTGTTATATGTTCTGACAAAAGCATCTTCTGTCAATACTAGGAAAATAAGTGTAAGTCAATTTTACATAATTTTTGTATTTAAACACTTTTCAGTGGTGTCTCCCAGCAACATATTGAGTAGTGTGACTACCATCACTCACAAGTTGGTGGTCCTCTCATCCTCTCCTGAAGTGTAATGGTAAAGGTAATGGAATGTTTTGCCTTGTTACGGGAAGGGGTGGGAAATCGTTTCGTTTTGTTTCATTTTCAGTTTTGTTTCTTATTCTTCAGTAAATAGTAGATTTGTGGGAAGGTTTTTCAGATAATGTGAGAAGTCAGAAACTTGTTCCACTTTACGAGAAGATTGTTTTTAAGATTTTAAAACTTTTGGTGACAGCTCTCTGGGTTCTCTTGAGAATGGGTTTTCCCTGAGAACATTCGATCGGCACAGTCGGATTTATTCTTTTAAAATACAGAATGAAAACTATGCCAAATGAATGAATTTACTGATGACCTTCATCCTGAAGGTGCTAGGCAGGGTTCAGATCACTAAGTAGTTTGAAATTGTGGACTAAAATCCAATACTTGATACGAAACCTATGAGAAGACAAAATTTGCAAGGAAGATGTATAACAGAGCACTATCAAAAGCAAACTTGTTGGGTTGTGATAATTAGCTTCACATTTAGAACCTTGCTGATATGTCTCCTTTACCCTTCTTAATAACATGATTGTAGTTACTAGAAAAAAAAGAAAAAAGMAAATATGGAACAATATAAAATAAGAAAGAAGTCTATTCCACTAAAGTTTAACCATTTCATCTGAACAAACAGATTTCTGGATCTCCTTTGAGGCAATAAACCTCTTGCTGAGAAACTAGAGCACTTCTTATCCATGTTAATATTTACTCTCAATTATTATTGAAAATAATTTAAAATATACAACCATAGARAAGAGCAATTTGAAATTGCAATTCCAAGGCAAGACAGTTGAATGACCAGGTTCCTATAAGTGAGTAGCAATTTCAGTGTTGAAAAAAGAAAGGTAACAATGGCATAATACCCCGATGTCAAGAATTTTTATCAAGTATAAGCTGTTAAAATACTACTACAAAATCAGGCCTGTATTGGTCAGTACAACTTATCTTTTCTGGGGAGGCTAGTCTGTTCTTCAGTCATCTGAAGAAAGATAAAATTGAAAGTTAGCTAAGTAGTGCAGCTGCGGGACTTCCTATTTCTTATGTTCTTTTTCTGCCTGCAGAGAGTTTGGTTTTCTTGTTTGGTTGTGAATCAGTAGCTTCTCTAAGTCACTATGCTCTGAAGGAAGTAGGCTGCAAAGTCATTCAGTGTTGCTAGCAGATGGAGGTTGCTCTTGATAGCAGTCAGACAGTTTAAAAATTGTTTTTCACGTAGTCTGAAGGGTTTGGTCAGAACTCCATCTCCCCATTTTTTTTTTCATAATCATTCTAGTTTGTTTAGACTTATCCAATAAAAAATTTTTCAATTTAAGTCTAATTTTCAAAGATGTCACGTAGGAACAGCTCATTTTTATAAGTATGTAAGGTAAGCGTAGGTACACAGAGAAGAATGGCATCCAACACAGCCATGACCATAGCATTCGCAGTGTAGTGTGCCCAGTGTGCTCTGGTGTGTTCAGCTGCTCAGCGCACAAGGGACGTTGGGCAGCCGTGTTACACAGCTGTGGCACTGACAGTCCAGTAATGCTGCTGAAAAGACTGGGCCTCCAGCACAGGAGCGTTGCAGCTGTGTCTAAATGGTCTGCAGGTGCTCACAGGTGTGCCCTAGGCTCCTGATCTTCAGTTATCTGRATCAGGGACCTCACTGCAGTGTTCTGTCTCTCCCCTATAGCCCGTGTGCATAAGCTGCCTTCCTGGGGAGCACAGCATACAGGAAATGACAGAGCAAAGAACAAACGCGTCTTCCCCTGATACGGACTTAGGATGCAGCTGGGACATACAGCTGGATCCTAGAGATCAGAAATATCTGTAGTTCTGTTGGGTTGGAGCCTGCCATGTCAGTGACCATTTAAAAAGTGTGGAGAGTGTTGCGTATTTTGGTCCTGTCACRCTTAAATCCATAGAAACAGGTACTGGCTGTGGATAGTTTTTTAGTTTACTGTAAAGTCCTCTAGTTCACTTCTGAATTAAGTGGTTGAATGGGGCACCAAGGTAGCAACACAGTTCTAAAAGGCAATTAAACCAGCCAAAGGGGACTTCACTGGAAACTACATGTCAACAYGCATCATCTATCACACCTCTTGTTTAGTTTTAAAACCTATAGAATTTCATGTGTCTATAGTTTGCAAAGAGAAGGAAATAACCTTTGCTTTCATCTTTGCAAATGTTTAATTAGGTGCATTTCCTAAAGACTAATATTCTTTACATATTGGATACTCTTCTCTATATTGTAAAATAAAATTATTTTGCWGTAAAAATATTTAGTAGGAGAAAATATTCTAAACTACTTTGGTTTATTACATTRTATCAAAATATATCTCTAAATATGCAGACTATTGTATGGGAATGTGTCTAAAAAGCAGCACCTTCAATACTGAGTGATTTTTAGCTTGCTAAACTCATTTTATGTGAGAATGGCACAATTCATTTCAGTAAAAGTACTTCTAATTTACCTGATGTACATACAAAGAAAAGTTTCTCAAAGTTAAGTTGAATTTGTTTTTCCAGTTTAACGAAAGCAAAAAAAATTTACATTGAAACTAAACTTTGCTTAATTTCTCACTAATTCATTTAATTAACATCATCTCTTCAATAGTTCCTTCAAGTATAGATCATCTTAATAGGCATTTTGCATTTTTCACAAAAGYTAGATGATTTTCATGTTGAAATCCTCACTCCTTTGAAGTTAATGGAAGTTAATATTGCCTTCAAAGGAAGATTAAATTTAACCCTTAACACTGAAAAATTAAGGACTATATTCTGTTGCTGAACGTAATGGAATGTACTAACAAATTCAGTGTAGCAGTTAGCCATGACCCTACCTTTAAGCATTGTACCTTTAAATACCATTGACTTCAGGGGAAGTTTTCAGGAAATACTACCCTTTTGTTATTATGTGTTTTGGCCGCTTTTTGGCCATTTTTGTAAGTGGTAGGTTTTTACCTGGTCTGTACTCCAACAGATAAAGACTTTCTTCTCCAGCTTCCTATATAATGGTAGAAAAAGTTAGAAACTTTTTTTAGAACTGAGGTATTTTACATAAATCWTGGCTCCCAGAAACCATTACAAATACATGTTTCTGAAGGGCTCTGTGGCTCTTTTYGAGAGATCATAGTAATCAGTAAATAGTTGTGAATAAACTTTTTCACTGTTAGCMTGTGAACAACGTATAACATCTGCTTGATTAGCTGAACAACATTTTATGGATACAGTCATATATATTTTGTATTTGTTTTTGTAGAAAATGCTATATTTGTACTTAATACATTTTTAAATAAGTGTTCATATAAAACAGCTCTTCGAAGAACAGATTTAACATAATCGCTCTGTACTTAGCAACTATCTATCTTCGTTTTAATTTGGCAGCAGTTACTCAAATTTAAGTAGCCATTTAACAATGAAGTGACACTATCATGGGCAGATTGATCTCTATGTMCATTTTGGTATAATCTGCATATAACTCTTAAATTAAGCTCTCAAGGARGGTTAAAGGTGTCTCAGCTTGTGGAAGCAGCCCAGAGCATCAAAAGTGAACCTCTGGAGAGGTCTGATCTGGTGTAGTCCTAAAATGTTGAAAGGCTCAGCAACTCCTGATGGCAACCTAGCTCAGCTTCACAAATAAGAGTTTTTTGGAGAATTTCCATGCTTACCAGTCCTGGTATATGAGCTGTATGCTCACAGCATCTTAGTACTTCCAATGTAAATGGAGGCTTTCCTAAAAAAAAAAAAAAAAAAAAAAAAAGCTCAAGAACAGCCATTCAACTCGGGAGATTATAGATATTTTTGGATCAAGTCATTTAGATTTATTCTTTCTTAATTCCTGTATGTGTGTATATGTAATACATATCAGAGAGAGGAAAAGTGGATTCAGGTCTGCACTTCTCTCTTTTTCTAAACTTCTGACCCATATCTATTGTGTGTTGTCTGATACACAGTCCTACAACCCATTCAGATATGATTCATTGACATAGATAAGATTAAACATTGGGACATGGTCCAGCTCCAACCACAAAATTTGYAAAGGACCTTGAACTTTACCCTTAAAGCAAGGAGAGAAGAGTTCTTCAATTTGAAACACGTTATTCTAATTTTAAATAATTGGACTGTTAAACCTGACTTTATTAATCACAGTAACAAATACTATTTTTAGAGTATTTTGTAACAAATGTTTTAATACATTGCAAGAGGTTAGGTTCTGAATTTTACATCTACAACAAAGTCATACATAGAGGAAARATAAGAGATTGAGTGATTACTTTGTAGTAGGGTGCACCAAGAACTATTCTGTTTAACATAAACCCACTAAGCAGTATATAAATGAAATTTTACCTTTCTAACTCTGATGTTTGGAGAACAAAGTAATATTTTGCTGAATTTTTATGAGCTAAATTGTAGGAGGCCAAGAAATCTATGTTCTTTTACACAAACCCATGACTTTTTATTCCATGAACAATTCAGAGGCTTTTGAAATAAATTTCACTTCTCTTTCTTCTCTGCCTCCTATGTCATTCTATTCCTGGTTTTGGTTTTCTTTCTCTCTCTNGGCAATCACAGTTTTCACACACCCTGACTAGTACTTTTCCATGGAATTATCAGCACTAGCTTTCATATTAATTACAAGTTTAATTGAAATGCTCACTGGCTCGTCTGAATATCAGAAGCAAATTAAAAGCATCACCATTAGAAGTGCATCATTAGAATCTACAGTTGCACTTTTTTCACTGCAGGTGGCTGATCATTTAATACACTTACTTGTAAATAGTTTTCTTGGAGAATGGAAGGTTACTTTTTGTGTGCATACATACAAACTGAAATGACAATTATGTTCCCCMAAAATATAATTACGGGGCAAGAATGTTGGATGTAGTTTTGTAAASAGATGGACAAATTCCTCAGTTACAACAATCAGCAGAAACTTGTAAGTGATAAATAAAATTTTGTATACAAACTTGCATCTGCTTTCATGGAGCAGTAATGGTAACACCTAGATGAAGCAGTTGTCTTCAAACGATCATTTTTGTATGATGACTGCGTGTGATACTGGGTACCAATCCACAGAACTCCTTTTTGAGATACAGCCTCAATATGCAGGCAGCTGACCCCTCACTTTCCCAGATTAACTTTTAACACTTGCACTTGGACTCCCCTGTTGTGTGGTCGTACTGATAAGGTCTTTACAAAATGCCAGCTCTTTCAGCCTTTCAAAACCTTCCTTTCTTGTTTTCGGAGTACTCTTGTTAAACACCTGATCACTTACTCACTCTCTCCCAGCCTTTCACTAAGATGTTTATCCTCTCTCAAATCAGTAAAAGACAGCCAGGGTCTGAAGAGGATAAAACCTAATATATTATCTGTGTCCTTTTAGCCTCTTCCCTTTTCTAGCCTGTCTGATGCACCTTTAAACATATGTATCCGCCCTTAAAGGAGCTGTGCAGTGGGTTTGGCTGTRAGCACTAGTATTTTATACAGGTACAATCATTCAGTAACCATCTATGAGTTCACAAACTCTCTGAGTAAAATTAAAAATACTCTGAACCTAAACCAAATTCATTTTTCAGAAAGTAAAGTATCTATAAATCCAAGACCTAATAACATTATATTCTCTTTGGCAGGTAGCTTTATTTCAATTACTAATCTTTGTTCTTACAGTAAAACTTAAAAACCGTAACCAGAAGCAGGCTGTAATTGTGCCTGGTCACTGTATGAATGCCTCTGAAAAGTTTACAGTTTGTACAAGCAGCAAAAAGAGTGGCAAAAAAGCAGAAGCAGAGTTTGATGTAACATAAACAGGGGAAGAGTCAGAAACGGCACAAATCTTCCAGTGTGTAAACTACTGTCCTGTTAATTTGCTTTGCTACCTCTCAAAATAATAACATTAGAAAAAGACTCCAGCAGAAGAAAGTACAATCTTCAATAGGTCTTCATGTTGTAAGAATGCCCGATCTGTTCTTTTGAGTTACTGACAGGCTAGTGCCTGAGTGCTGCCGCTGTGGTATCAGAGGTGGAAAGAAGCTCCTCAGAGGCCCCTTCTGCATTTTGTTTACTCCTCTCAAAAGACGTGTTCAGTACTGGCATCGGAAAGTGCAATTCTTCTGATTTCCTGCGTAACCTGAGGAAAGATTCGGCCACATCTCTGGCTCATTCAGCAAGCTTGAATGATTAAAAAAAAATACATACTACTGATCCATAATGCATCTGTCAGCTGCAAGCCTGTATCTTCCTGCAGTTCTCCCAGTGCAGCCCTTTGSAGTCTTCATCTCTGCATCTCCAAAATTAGAACCTTCATTGAGGCAAACCATTAAGAAACTAAGTAAACAATTCCATTAAAGGAAGATGTTTTTTGGTTTGTTAAAATATTTATTATACAGTATTGACACAAAGAATGTACGGCTTAGTCTGCAAAACACAAATGTGCAATTATCACTAGCTTACAGGGGTAAACATATAAGTTGTTAGTTTATTTTACTTTCTTATATTCAATATCCAACACTGATTAACAAAGAGAGAACTGATACAACTTTGAAGTAAAGTCCTTTGACACCAAAATATATCTAAGTACTTTTTATTAGATGTGTGAGGAAGAGGGATTGTATTTTCTGCTGTACATTCCAATATTAGGTAATAGGTATCATTGTGTGGGATCCCCTTCTTATTGAAGAAACAGACCTAGAAGTTACACAGGTGAGATGTTCTTCAGCTTTTCATTTTTGTTAAAAGAAAAATACAGTCATACAAATGTGGACTAGGATCATCATAAAAAAACTTGATCTGTATAAGAGTGTGTTCTTATTTGAAAATATTATTTGAATTTTAAAACTGATTTATAATGATTCTATCAGCTAGTTATGCATGCTCTGGAAACTGGTACAGTTCTAATAGAAGTCTTGGAATTCTATTAAAGATAAGTGAATACTATATGCCTTTTCTTAGGTACTTCTATCAGTTTGTCACCACCCATTTTATCAAAGAATACAAGGTTTGCTGGATTCAAAAGCTTTTTTTTTTTTGTGTGTGTGTGTGTGTGTGTGTGTGTGTGTGTGTGTGTGTGTGTGTGTGTGATAGTCCATATCAGCATTTTTCTGTCTGATACATGCTACCCCCCATTTCTCTACAGCAAGATGCTATCTAGTTCCTTAATTGGCGCGTGTGGTTTCTGTAGTAAATAGTAACTTACATAGCGGCCTGATGGCAATCTTTAAAGGAAATCATTCACCCTGCAGTTGTCATCTGTCTCGCTTAGTGCAGCAGTGTCGTCGTCTCTAGCACTAGCTGCAGAAAATAAACAAGAATAATGGGAATGATTCACTGATATTTGGTGTTGGACCATTCCCAATAAAGCTTTCAGATTAAATAAACACTGCCATGCAGCTCAGTGCAGTTTTAATTCACTGTCCAAAGCGCTAGATGTACAGCACATCCCTGCCATGCAGGGAGCACACAACGTGACAAGATCACCTCCATGTGCAACTGAAATTGAAAGTAAAAAAAAAAATAGTGAGGAAGTGGACTCCTCTAAGAACTGCAATTGGACTAAGTAATTATTTACCTTCAAAGTGCTGGTTTGAGTAGAGAACAGGTAGATTGTTTGCCAAACGCTATCTTCCATCATAAAGCAATCATCACTGGAAATTACACCCTTCAAGGAAAGTCCAAAGATGAAATAGCCACCGAGTCCAAAGAACTATTTCCCTACTGGGCCTCGCCCAGGTCAAGGATCAGCCTGGATCAGCCAGGCCACAGGGCAGGCAAAAGCGGCTCCATCAGCCCCATGTGTGCTGCACCTCAGCCTGATACCAGGTTCCAGGGCTACCTGCTCTAACTTCTCCTACATAGTGTATTTGTTAAAAACAAAGTGACTGTCTTATCTTCAAATATCTTTCTTAGGTGTAGATTCCTGGCAACACTGTGAATGGGAATATGTAAAACTCTAGACAGCAGCTTGGTGCCTTCTCACAACTCTGCAGACAACGCAGGGAACTGGGGGCACGCAACACCTTGCCCCGCACTGCACAAATCCCCGGGGCAGAGCGCTCCTTGGAGGCAGGAACCCTGCCGCAGCTAGCTGCGTTCCGTGTGCTCCCTCTGGGGCTTCGTCCCACGCGTCCTCCTCGTGCCGGGGCTTTTTTCCTGACCTCCAAGAAAGCCCTGCCAGAAAAACACTCTGAGATCCTGAACAGAAAAACGTGGAGCCTGCCCCACAGCACCTCAGGGCGGCTTCCCTGCCACAGAAATTGTTATCTGCTGAGACACCACGCCAGGAAAGCCAGGAAAGCCGGGAAGGAGGATGCCCTTCGGCCTTCCGCAGAGGCCCTTCCCGGCACTTCCTCCGAGCCGCAGCCACTGCTTTTTCGTGATTTGGTGCCCGCAGGTTGGAGCCCTTGGGGCGAAGGGGGTCGCTCATGCCGTAACATTTATTCCGAATGAAGCCACTGTGAGTGGGAAGCAAAGGTCCTTTATGACAAGTGCTATTGCCAAAGAAATCCACCCATCTTTCAAAGCTCTTCATTTCATCTGCTGCAAGACAAGTGTGTGTTTTCTAGTCAGTACCAGGCCCCGAGGGGGCCCCTGCTCCTCCAGACGCTCCCGCTGCGTCGCGGAAGGAGGATGCGGGAGGCAGAGGGAGTGTGGCGGCCGCTGCCTCCGGCTCGGCTCTTCCTTCACTGCTTCGGCAAGTGCCCGGCGCCCAGCCCGGCCCCTCGCAGGCCGCCACCGCCTCCTCCGCGACGGCGCAGCCCCGGCGACCGTTTCCCGCCGCCACTGTCGCCGTCTGTCCTTGCCCCCTCCCCGCTGGCCGTTACCCGCCCCCGGCCGTTACCCCCCACCCCGGACCCTTAAACTCCCCGGCCGTTACCCGCCGCAGACCGTTACCTCTCTCCGGGACCGTTACCCCTCCCCGGCCGTTACCCGCCGCAGACCGTTAAACTCCCCGGCCGTTACCTCTCTCCGGGACCGTTACCCCTCCCCGGCCGTTAACCCCTCCCACCCGTGGACAGAAGGAGCCCGGGGCACATAACGGCGAGCCGGGCTAACGCCGCGCTGGCCCCGCGGCACCGGCGCAGCCGCGGGTTGCCGGGCCCAGCCGCGAGGACGCGGGCGCAGCCGGCCCGCGGCCCTGCGGCACTGGCGCGTTCCCAGGGCCGAGGTGAGCGGCGGGCCGCCGCCCGGGCGCGGGGCCGCGCGGGTTGGTCTGCGGGCAAGTCAAGATGAAGTCGTGATTGAGGCGCTAGGGGAAGGCCGGGTTTTAGCTGGTATGAAGCTGTATGAGCAAGTGGTATCTCGTAGAAATAATTTATCCTGGCTTTAGGATATAGGCCACATACTAGCTGATGTTGCAAATCTAGAAAATTTGCCAGAAAACTTGAGCATCAGCAATGGGATTATGCACAGAACTTTTCTCAGTTTTTGTGTTTGTTAGTTTGTTATTTTTAATTAAGGCTTTTAGGGTTTGGCCCAGTGAGTCACACAGCTGTGCCGGGACATGGGCATAGCCACTGCATTTAAGGGGTATGTTGCACATTTCCTTGTTCACGGTGCGTTTTGACTCTTAAGGACGTGTTTGTGTTGGCTGCACGCTAGGCCAGCTGCATGTCCTGACGAGTGCGTGGGTGTTTTGCAGCCACTGTGGAGCAGGCTGGGCTGCGCGGCCACCCCAGGGAGCCGCGAGGTGCTGTCAGGGTGTTGGCCGTGTCCCTCGGCGTCCGCACGGGCTGCACCGCCTCACCGGCTTCGCAAGCCTGCGCCTCTCCTCCACACGCTCGGCCAAGATTTGAGCATGCAGGTAACCGTCCCTTGAAAACACTGTGTATGAATAAGTAATATTTCATAATGCAAAATTTTTAAGATAAAACTCATAGAAGATCAGTCCCCATGATCTCATTTGTATAAAGCCTAGGAAGTGCCAGTGCTGGTCTGTTAAAATTCGGGTAAAATATTTGCTTCTAGTTTTATCAGCTATCAAGCAATACAAAAGCAATCTCTTTAACTTCAGACATTTGATACAGACTAAACTCGATCGTTATATTATTCAGTTTGTGTCTTTTCACATCCTCTTCCCTGTTTTCTACTAAAACAAATGCCTTCCCTCTTTCCTATGCTTTTTCTTATTTTTTACTGAAACTCCCTCCTCCTTTCTGTTGTTGGCACATGGTTTGGTCTTGCCACACCTCCGTGTTTTGCTGCCTTGCCCACCAAAACAGGTACATCAGATGCATTAAAATTACGTGGGCCTAATTTTATTTCTACTGTCGCTGTACCTGTATGATGTTGTAGGAAGTTATACATGCAAAATTATTAGATCAGATTATACTTGGTGGTTTAAAGTCAGAAATTAGCCAGAAGGGCCCCACTTGTAATGCTTGTGTTCCTTTTTCTCCCCTGTTCTCTTGTGATATGTTTATGCTCACAGTATTAGAAGAAACCCATGATAGCAATGATTTAAAAAACAATTCTCACTGATAATAGTAAGGATTCATAGTCTGTAAAGTCTGTAGACTTTCTGTGTATGTATAATTAACAGTAAGTAAGAGTTGTCTTTCAAAATTGAAAAAAATGGAATGGAAATTCAGGTCGTACATAAAAGCATGCTTTCTCTTTCAATAGATTTTTCACATAAAAACAGTTGCAGCTTTTCTTTAAAACTGTGAACACAATAATGTTAAATTTCATTCCACTGAAAGCTATTTCTTAATTACCTGACTGAAGACAACTAAAGGCCATGTCTGCTAATAATAATATGGGAGACTGTCTGTTCCTTCTATCAAAGTGTCTTTTGGTTTAAATAAGAGCTGTTTTCTTAGTGAAATTTGATTGATCTGGCTTGTTTCCTGACAAGAAAAAGGCAAAATCACTTGTTCGTGTTCTATAACTGCAAACTTGAAGTGATCCARGGTTTGGGATAGCAACATTTGAGTTCTGAACACTGTGAATCATCTGGATTTCTGTAGTCTTGTGAACCCTGATAGTGCCAGCCCAAGCAACAGCTGTGAAACAGCTTTTTCCTTTGTACTTTTTTTATTTTTGAGTAAATTGGAAAACATTGAGTCTATAGGTACAAACCTAGCAGCCCTCACTCAGCCAAACACCTGCTAACTACACTGACTTCTTACCTCAAGGGTTATTGAAGCAGGGGTGGTAAATGATAGCCCTTCAGTTTGGGGCTTCATCACAGTACTGAGTGAAAGGGAGTTCTGCATAGATGCTGTTGACACCAGATGGCTGCAAASTGAGGATCTTCTGATTCAGGAGGAAAAGTCAGTAGGATACAGCACCAAAAATAAACTACGAGTACRAAAGGTTTCTAGCAATCCAGTTGTCATAAGCTGAAGAAGCATATGTTAAAATGATGCAGTCACAAGGCAGAGCTGCCCATCATCCCACTTTATAGTTGCGTCAGTTCTTGAGAATGCTTTGGTGTTCAAGCCAGTTTCTATCATTTTACTCTTTCATATGGTATTTCGTGTGAAATCAGTTTCCACATGCACGCCAGTGGAAGACTGCTAGTGAGTGTGGGTGCGAGTGCTTTACAAAAGTAACTTCATCCTCTGAAAAGATTGCTGTATGTTTTGAAGTGAAAGCAAGAAATTTCAACCTTTATCATCACACTGGGTTGTTAATAGCAGAACATTTGTGAAAAGCTGGAGGTTTTTATATTCCTCTCTATTTTAGTGTTTTAGAACATGYGGATTTTTAGTTACAAAATTAACATAGGATCAATATGATACATTACCRGATATGGCTTATTTGAATAGAGATTACTACCTCCTGTGATGTGTAGAGAGCGAATAGGGGTAACCTTAGATGCAGCCAGATTAACTGAGAGGGTGAAAARCCACACAAGTTTAAAAAGCTCAGTGTGAATAAATATGTTTAAACTTTCCTTTCTAGCAAGCCTTTTTCATTTTTGATTGTCTTTGTATGTCTTTTTTTTTTAATCAAGCAAATATATTTGCAGTAGGTAGATAACTAAAAAATACCATTCTTTGCCAGACATAATGCTGCTGGTGCTGCTGCACGAACAAGGAAGTAAGTGCAGAAAAGCTAGATTAATTTTAAGCTGTGTTAGTAACAGGAAAATCTTATCAGTTTGCCAAAGAAAAGCAAAGTCATGCACTTGCAATAAATCACTGATTCACTTCATCAAAACAAAAGGAAAGCTGTTTTTATATTCAAGCTGTTGTTTTGTTTAATGATGCATCTTTCTCTGCTCTATGACTTTTCTTATAACTTAGTCAAACCTGAATTATACAAAAAAAAAAAAAAAAAAAAAAAAAAAGATTGCCCTTTGGTAATCATTTGGATAGCTTTGTAGATGTCTAGAGTACTTAGGTAAGAGTTGACTAGGGTCTTAGCTGTATAGCTAAGTGAAAGATAGCATTATGCTGCTTTTACTATGTTTGTTTTTCCACTTGTGAAGTGCTTTGGATGTAGCGTGTGTTGTGGTCRGAAGACAGAATTTGGCTGAAAGACTGCAGTGTCTGCCTTACTCACAGGTGCAGAAATACAGAACAAAATTTGAGCTATGATGACTTGCAGTTCTGTTCATTGCCTCATTGCCAAACTCTTAGCCATATGGTGCATATTTATCAGTATATGTTAAAAATATTGTGCCTTTCTCCTATGAGAGATCAGAACATTTAAGAAATGGTCATGTCTCTGCTTAAGTTCTTGTATGTTTATTGACTCAAGGAAGAAACCTTCATAATACACAAAACAGGGTGACATTTGGAAGCTTCTGTTTGATGAGTTGTATGTGGTAAGAGCAATCATTCCTTGATATGCACGAAGCACAAAGGTAGACGCACCTCTGTGGGCCAGTGTTTTAATTCAGCAAAATTTTTGCCCGAGTCATTAGTGGATTCATTCAATAAAGAATCAAAGTACTTGACCTTTCTACCTGCTCTTTTAAAATCTTCAGTTGTCTGTTTCACAGTACCAATGACATCATATACATTCTTCAATAAGGAATACTAAAGCACAACATTATTACTGTAGATAGAGATGAATATGTGTTGAAGTAGTTTGTAATCAGGATATAAAAATCAGAAGCTGAACTTCTGAACTTTTTTTTTTCTGCTTCATCAAACAGATACCAGGATGAATAGCAGCCCAGCAAAGAAGGTGGTCGGGGGGACCACTCTAATTCTTTTTTCTTTGTTAGCATCAGTAATGATGTGTGTGGTATGGGATAGGTGGGGAAGACATACCTTACTTAAGTGAAAAATGGTTGTGAAACCAGTTATTAGACATCCTAGCTGGACTACATAATGGATCAACCAATGCTGCAATCGCTGAACAAAATTGGCATAGACTTCCTTTGTGACTAGCATGATTTGGTCGGAGATGTTAGTATGTTCCACAGTTGGCTGCATGCTGATGTAGTGGAGTCTAATGTTTTCTAGTTGCTACCTGGAATACCCACATGGCCTGTCTTTATCTGTTTCCTTCCCAACCCCATCTTTTGTACACAAACACACCTTGTATCATCAACACAGTATGAACTCTTAAAATGGATCACTGCAGAATGAACAACCTTACTCAGCCATTGTGATCGGTTAGTTTGGTGTGCTAAAAGTTAGATCTGATTTTGCTACGTACTCCTCTTCTGTGTGTCTCAGGCTGCTTCTTTCTACCTCTGACATCAGCTACATCAAAATTAAGGACAAATTCTATCCTCTAGCCTTCCTCCAGCAAAACATCAACTGCAATAATACTGAAGGAGGAGAAACGATGTTCTGCTTTCATTGATGCTTTACAAAGACAGTTAGTGTATCAGATGCGGCACGGTATCCTGCGTGGCTGTTCACAAGAGAGCACAACTAGAATGAATCTTCATTTACAGCTTCCTGTAAATTGCCCTTTAACTTTTGATATGCAAAGTGTTATTTTCTTTTAAATTTTCTATGATACAATGTGACCTTTGCCCCAGGCAGCTAGGTGACCTGACAGCCATCATAATTTGTTCCATTTAGGCTATATTTAAAGCAAACGTCAAAGCACTAAGCAACCAATCTTTGCAGTTGGTTGAGCAACTTCGGTTTCCTCATGAAGGTGTGTGTCTTTTGCAGAAGCTTAGAAAATAAAGGATTGCTTAACAGCTTGAAGAAATGAAAGAAGACTTTACTGGAAGGAAGTTGCGGTTCTGAGCTGTTCAGCTGTCATCTGTATTTTCCCTAAATGGTGTCTGGTCAACCAGACCAAAAGACAACATTTACTAGCAACTGCAGTGTAAACCCAGTGGTGTTATGTATTTGTCACTTTATCTGCCTAATTGGAAGCAAAATTTTTTCCCTAAATATGTATTTTTGATGCAAAATATTAATTACATCTTTCACAAAAAAGGAAGACAGGTGAGGATGTTTCACATGTAAGCATGTACTGTTCTGGAAACGTGAATACAACACCACAGAGAAACAACGTCTATTTTCACAGGATCTAATGGCTTGCACAATGAATGATGCTGTTTACATTAATGAATATACTTTTCAATTGCCTTTCAGTTACTCATAGACACAATTGATTTCCATCATAGAATTTTTTATTGCATTAGAACTCAAGGGAGACATTTCATCTTTGTATTGCATGGCTATATTTTTATATATCTTTAAGAAGGATCCTAAATCCTAAAAATCATTGCTAGATTTGCTCTGTTCCTTATTATATACATGATAAAATTAAATCCCGTGTATTATCCTTAAAAAAAATTTTAAGGAAAAAAAATCCTTATTTTAGTTATTATTAAGACTTTTTTTGAGACAAAATGTATTCCCATGACATACGAGGAAGTAGCTATACTCAGGATTCAGTTCTTACTAGAGCTAGGACTAGTGCACCACCTTCTGGTAAACTCAGGAAAGGTTTGAGGCTTTACTTTCAGGAGAAATAGTGCATCCATTTAATTTTGTGTCAGACTTGTTCTTAGAGCGAGTTTTGAAAAAGGAACATGTGAAATCTGTAAAAAAAGAAAGAGTAATAGATTCGAACATAGACAGTCATCTTAACTATGAAAATGCTTCCTTAAAAGTATTTTTTCTATCTGARTTTAAAGGACTGGTTATTATAATTAAATAAGGAGGAGGATGGAGAGAAACTAGGAACTGGATTTAGAATGGGGAAATAAAAAGGAAGTTTGTTTTAAGGCAGAAAGAAAACGAACAGGCCTTCAGATGAGGTCCTTCTTGTGACTTTGCAACTTGATGCCCAGATTTTTCCTAGAGGTTAAAGGAGAAACGTGCTTTGGGGGACCATGTATTTGAATAGGACAGGAGAAGGGTGGCCGTGCAAAGTGTTTGGGGGTATTTCACATACAGCGCTGCATGAGAAGCTCAGAGGGACTGTAAGCAGCAGATGCACAGGTTGCAAACTGGACATTACTGATGAAGCTGTGGAGAAGGCAAACGGTACTACAAGAAAACAAAAATGAGAGAAGCAGAGCACATGGCATAGTGCAAAACCCAGATGAAACAATTTTTAAGCCAGGTGTGCTTACACCTGGAACACTGGAGCCTGCTTTCATCTACCAGCAAGGAAAAAGCTCTTGGCAGCTCCCTTTCAGGCAAGTAGAGGGAAATGAGCTGAGTATTTACAGGGGATTGTGCCTGCCCCCTTGAGATCCCAAAGCAGCTGCTTCTCTGGCTATGGACCAGCTCCTTGGAGGCTGGGAAGCTGCTGCAGTACATATCAAGTCTAATTACCCAATGACTCATTTATGACGTTCTTTTAGCAYCTGTAGAGGAAATAATACTTTACAGCCCTACTCAAGGAAACTCAATTTTCAACATAAGCATTGCAACTGAAGTAGCATCAGTGCAGCTTCCTCCTGAGTTTCTGCCAAAATACCTGAAAAAGGACTTACTACTCCTTAGATTGTTTGTTTAAAATGTCTGAAAGCTACTTCTAAATGACAGCCTACTTTTTTTTCTTAGTCATTTTCCAAAGCAGGAGTGATTCTGCAAGAGACAGTAGATACGTACAGTAGTAAAATAATTGAAGACCTGGTTCCGGTATGACAAGTATAACATTTTAAATTATAAAGCTTCTGCTACAGGAAGGATTAAAAGTCAATACAATTTAAAAAATATTTCAGCGTTAAGCAAGGAAAGCATTAGTCCAAAAATAAAATAGATTTCTGTTAATTTTCTTCTTAGGATAAGTACACTTCAGAATATAAGAGTGGGTTGCTAGGGTTTGCAGTTTGCGCTGCATGAAAATGCTTTTTTTGACTCATGTGAGTAGGCTGTCATCAAAGATGTATCTAKGCTTCAGAAAAGGAAGAGTGACAATCACAGATCAAGATAGGGAAGCTTCTTCCAATGTAGATTGTTAGAGAAGGCAGAATTCCCACAGGATGGGAGCTGTACAATCAGCAATATCATCCCAGTGTGGCTCTGGAAAGCAGTGACACTAGATTTGGACACCCCTGTTCAAATCTTACATCTACTTTGTTAGAGAAATCATGTTATACAAATGATTATTTCTCCTTATTTCAAGGAGAAGGATTTTGCAGGAAGAAAAGAATGATGTAAGAGTGTGTAAGTGATCTTGTGATAGCCACAAGAAATAACCTAGATGTGCTGAAAAGCTGCTTGGAAAGATGCACCTGATTGTTACTAAGCCCCCTTTTCTCTAATCTACTTTTGAAAATGACCTTGGSGTGTCCATAAAAATAACTTATGTTTTTTTATAGGTCCTTTACATTTCCAGAGCACTTACCTATAGTGTGTATTAGATTGTATATTCCAGGTGGGTTATTTGCAAATCAGTGTTACTTCCTGATGATTTCTATTCCATAGAAGTGTACTAATAATTTCTACTTGGATATTTTTATACTTCTGTTGTGCTCATTTATTCTACCATTGGGAGTGATGAAATTATACTGTGTATATTGTATTCCTCTTCCTTTTGATGTTGATTAACACCAGATTCAGAAGAATACTGGATTCTTACATGAAACATAGACATGCCAGACTTTTGCCCCAACTAATTTACAAAGACTTTAAAAAGTCTTATTAGACCACGCAGATCTAAATTTCCATTTGAGTTTAGTTAGGCCTTGAAACAGGGAACGTACATTTCAGAATCTCCCTGAGATACACACATTGATTCTTTTATCATAGGTTCTCATCTTCTGTGGCTTTTCTCTGAACTCCTTGCAGTTTGTCTATAGTGCTTGATCACAAGCACCCCCAACAAAGGATGAATATAGGGTTTAAAGAATGTTTTGCCAATTGCTTTATGGCTGCTCCTCYTCCATACTTCGTTTTATATCAGTTTTTGTACTTTTAAAGTGCAGTTATTGCATGGGAAATAACAATACTTAAATTGTCCTGCCTGAAGACTGAGACATGATCCATTCTCCAATCCAATACAGTGTCTCCAAACTGAGTGAAGTCTGAGAGTTCATAGCAAGAAGACTTCAAAAAACAGCTGCTTTGAGACTCAAGATTCAAGACAAAAAGACAAGAGACGGCAATACAAATAAATATTTTATAAGATAGCAATGTGAAGTTTAATTGATTTAATAAAAACCACAACAAAGCAAAACATTTCTGCTTTTTTTCAATTAAACAAATGTATAATAAATCATTACAATAAAAAACTCCAAATACAATACACATCTACCATACTTCAACTTCTAATTACATTGACTGTAAACCCCAATTTATTTAAATCCTATTTGAATATCAGTATGTGCAAAATACCTGTTGCTTTTTTTTCAGGAAGTTCATAAGGATGGGATGTACTTTTTTCATAAACTGTGATATGGCTTATTTAGTGGCACTGTATTAAAGAATTAACTTCCCYAGTATACTGCTACTTTGCCTCTGAGCTGAATGTACTCCCATGCTGTACTAAAGTGTTCCCATTTCTTGTCAGAACCAATACAAACATAATCCAGTGTTAGGTGTGCTTTTCCCAAACTAATACTGTGCTGTCAGTTTTCACCTCTGAAAATTTGTCATGTGATCCATACATCCAAAAAGGAAAGAAAACAAGCCAAGTTTGTTACTACTAAATGCAGATATAAATCAGATCAGTATTCATAACTGAATATCACAGCATCTATTATAGGGCAGAAATTTTCCTTTCTGATCCAAATGCAGAACTACTTTTGATATCAGTGGAAGTTCCTCACAGAGATCAAAGCACAGAATAAACAAGACGTAAGAAACCAAATTCTGTCTGTCTTTTGAACTTTTCAGGTCATATTCTTGTTGCCCTTGGCTTGTCTTATGCAAACGACTCCAGAAACATGCATAAATCTGAGCCTGAAGGTATTGTATCTTAGTGGCAATAATCACAGGCAAGTAAAAGGCAGATAAGAGATTTTATCCTCCCATATACATTCACGTTCAGGGATTCCGCTGCGAGGCTAAGCAGTTCAGTTTTGTGGACTCTGAGCTGTCAGGATAAGGAAACAGTCTTTTCATACTGCCTCTTCCCTCTACCAATGTAAGAAAAGGCCCAAGAGAATGCTACCCCTGTAGGGTGGTTACAGTGTTGTTTTCCAGCGTAGGATCGTGGATTCCTTGACTTGTAGAAATGGAATGAAATAGGTTACTGAGCTTTCTTGGGTTTTGTTTTATTCATAAATCTAAGTAGTGAGGTACTGCTGTTTCAGTGGCACTCCTGGCAGGATATCTCCACTACTGTGCTTGAAGCAAAGATGAAATAAAAAGGTCAGAGATTCAAGACTGAAGAGATACTGTGCATCTAAAATTTCTGCTCCATACTTTCCTGCTAGAAGATCTATGTATTTTACACGTCTACAGATTATATTTGAGGGTATCTCCCTACCAAGCATACTTTCTATCATTCAGTTTTAACAATGGAAATCAATCATGAAAAATGTTCAATTACAGCACATTTATTAATTATAATTAGAATGCATGCTAATTAATTGGCCTTTTAATATGAATCAAATGTTGTTTTAGACATTCAAGAATATTAACAACAAAGTCATCTTACAACTCAAAACTTCGTAAAATAAATACCTGTTTCTAAGGTATGAAGCCTATTCTAAAATACATTAAAGATAACCGATCACTTAAACACTTTGGGTCCAGTTTTGTGTCTCTAGTTAAACACCAGAAGCCTGGGCAAGGATTGGCCTGTCTGGGTCTCTGAATGTCCAGATTAAAGCTAAGTTTCTGGTCTGGGTACCGTAAATTTTGTGTTTTGCAATGTTTCTGAAGAGACAATTCTATAAAAGAATTCAACTATCACTGTATGCATCAAAGTTTAAGATACTGTATGAAAATGACTATTGCAAAAATACTGTATAGTGAATTCAGGGATCATGGAATGCTGGCATGATCAGCATTAGAGACTTTAATTGAAATACTGAACAGTTGATGCTCCATTTAGAGTGCAGGTACTTCGTGGTACACAGTTATCAAAGGACAACATTGATCTGTAATTTGTGAGGTATCTGCAGAGCTGTGTTGCAATCTGTAAACAACAATCTTCAAACAACTTTGTCTCAAAATCATAATAAATTGAATAATCCAGTACAAGGGAGAGAGTGAAATACATGTTCTGTAGGGCAACTACTGCACATTTTGCAGCACCAGTTCTCCCTGCTGCATGTTACATGATACAAATTAACACATTAAGGATTCTATTTGATCATTTTGATTTTGCATTTATTGCTCTCAGTCTTTAACTACAAGATAAAGAATAAGGCAGCAGTTCCCAAAACATACGAAATTAGGCACTGGAACTCTGACAACTTGCACAGGTTTTGCTTATTTCCTGTTTGTAACTCTGAAGCTGGACAGAGCATTTGTACATCCCAAATGTGTTCAGCAGCAGTTGTCTGGCCTTAGACTGAACTTCCTCCCATTTAGATGAACTACCAGGAACTGGAAAAATCAAAAAAAAAAATAATGAATACAGTTCATTCCTCAAGAAGCTTGACAATCCTGCTGTTCTTGTATCTATCACGCAGTCTTACCAACTGGAATAATCTTTGTTCACACTGATGGTATTTATCAATTTAATACTGTACTATGGCCGATATGTACTACATATATTATTTTACACCTTTAGGCCTACATTCCATCATTAGAACTGTATCTTGTTAGAACTGTGGATCTGGTAGATCAAAAACAATCAAACTTTCTTACTAAGAATTAATATTCACGCACTGCATGAGATGTGTAAACCACCACGTTTTGACAAAACACAGTGTTAATTTTCAGATTGTTCCACATACTAGTTCAGAACTTTGCTGTATCTTTCCCTACACAATGTAAGGAATTTCTGAAGAGAAATACTTTTTTCCACTCAAAGAATCCATACCGAATGTTTCAGTATGAATGCATTTTCTCCTTGCACAATTTCCACTTAAACTTTGTCCTTATCAAATGAGGGGTTCTATGCCTTGCTGTACAAAAGCAAAGTTAGTAGATTTTTTTTTCCCATGATGATGCTTCCTGAATTTACTTAGTGATAATATGAAGAGAAAGTCAAGAGTTTTTTTTCCTATATTTGGACTTAATCTGGAATTATGTTATGCACCATCTTACCTAATTGCAAGTGAACTATGGCAGTTGTTTTTCCTGCAGTGAGAGACCAGATATTTAAATCTTCTATAGAATAAACATCTTCAATTTTCATCAAGTCTTCCTTAATACGATCCACATTCAAATGCCTTGGAACTCCTGTGATACCAAATAAGAGGTAAAGTTAACTCTATTTTCTGCAAACACTCACTGGCCTTCAAAATAAGATGTCATGGCAGAGCTCAAAAGTCAAGAGAGTTTATAGTTTGTGTTGAATTTGAAGTGATTAGTAACTTCCAAATTATCAATGGAGAAGAATACACAAACTGGCATACTGAATAAATTCAGCGTGGATACAGAACTTGTACTGGAATTGTACTGCTGTCTCAGAAATCCATTTGTCCAGTCCAGAATCCTGTCACTGGCAGTAGCCAATGTCAGATCATTTGGCTCAGTGTACATCTATAGACACAACTTCAGTGCAACACCTAAATACTAGTAACTGCTTAGACCAGACTCTTCAAAGGGAAGTATAATTACATATCAAAATGCCTAAATAACATTTCTTCCAAACGTCAAAAATTAGTTGTTGGTTAATGACTTGAAGCACAAATAACCATCACTTTTAAATGTTTAGACTAGGTAATGCAACTAGGAATATTATTCATGTAATACATTTTCTAATCCTAAAAGCTCTTTGTTCTGTTACTAGAACTTGTCAAAAATATACATGTGGGGAAGATTTGCTGTTCTGCATTGGTTTCAGCTCTGAATCAGAATTGAAAGCCAAATTGTTGAAAGGTTTTATGGAAATAAATATTTTCTAAGCCCAAATCGGATATACTGAAATAGAATTTTTTAGAATGCTTGAACAAGCTGAAATAGTATTTTTTCCAAAGGAAAATTTTATTTTAAAAATACTACTAAAAACAATTAAAATGTTTATTTTGAAAGGTTATCTTAAATTATTATTTATTCTAAAAGCTAAACAGTATCTGATGGTCCACTGTACAGCCAATTTCTTCTCATTGCAAGTCTGTTTCCCATGAGGATTTCCTTCAAAGTGTTCGAGTAATGCTGTGAAAAAACCTACAAATAGTTAACAAGACTCAAGGGTAAGGGGGAGAGGACACTGTAAAACAGTATTGCGAAGGACAACCAGCTCCAGCTGAATAACCTTGATGAAACCACAACACTTTGAAGAATGTGGGTAGAGGGGTAGACAAGACAAAACCCAGAGTAACCTTAGGTTCATTAAGGCTTATTAACATATTATACTACACACTCCTAAATGAATAATGAGATGGAAATGGCATGATAATGATGTTACCACCGCCTTCTATGCTATTAACAGGAATGTTAAAGTGCAAGCACAGAGTGAATACATGATGTAATGAAATTGTAACCAATAGAAAAATTTGTATAAAGTACTCCCTGAAAAGTTTGTATAAATAAAGAACAAGAAGGTGTGCTAGCTTTATGGATCTACCACCTAGTACCTATCTCTGTGCAGAACTCAAACAGTATCTTGAGGCTGTGTGTCTATTGGTTGCTTGCACACCAGGTAAGAGAACCCAGTTTTGGGACAACAAAAGAATGCACACTCCATTATGTGTGATCATCGAAAACTAAAGTCAGAATCTGAAAACGATATAGTCTGTCTCTTGCTGTCTCATGACACTTCTTTTTTAAGGTAACTGGTACCTCTTCAAGTGATTGTGATAATCCGTCTGCAGTGGTCAATGCATATAACTGTCTAATAGGGCTGCATCTTTACAAATCAATAATTTGTAAAGCCCTTCTGGCTGTCTTATTTTCAGCAGCTACAGCAACTCTGTAGCTTCCCTTCTCCACCCTTTTGTTGCACTAAGAGCAGAATCAAAATCTGAGGTGATCAACACTGGCTCAAAAAGCAGTACAAATATGTTGGAAAAATTCAAGCTTCTGTATACTCTGGATAGTTTTGTTTCTATCATAGCTTATCTTCCAGCTTTGTAGTTTTATTTATATATATTGTGAGGTATTCAGCCATTTGCTTCTCAAATTTCTTCAGAATTCTTGTATAACTCTTCTCTAGACCTGGTGCTTTACTGTGATTTAAATGATCTGTTTGTTCCAATACCAAATCTTCTGAAAGTTCAATGTCTAGGATTCTCTCATATTAAATGCAAAAATTCCCCTTTAGTAAAGACTAATAGAAAAATTATTTAGCTGCTAAGTAACTAGCTAATTGCCTGGTATTATTTCTACAGCTTGCATCATGCTGTTGGCTAGACTGCCATGCTGGGTTCTAAAGCTGTATTAGAAACTAGAATCTCACTACTTGTATTTGATAATCATATGAATTTGAAGTTTAGCATTCCTAGTGTAATGGTGAAACTTTGTTAAAATTAATACTGAAAGCTGACGTAACCCCAAAGTCTCTGATTTTTAGCAGTAGTCTCCAGTATAAATACATGTCTGTTTTCTGGAGTTTCTGAAATTGAGTTAGTAAAGTATCTCAGCGAACATGAAAACTACCTTTCATCACTTGTAATAAAATCATTAATTCAGACATTTTTTGACAATCAGGATGCCTATGCAAACATCTACAACTCAAACATGTTGAATTTTATACACTGTTAGTTCGTCATATCTGTTTTCTTTGGCTAAATCTCAGTTGCTGCCTTGGAACTAATTGAGATTTCTTAAGCACATTTTACCATTTTTTGTCTTCTGAGTGAACTTCCTCAGTTGTTCTTCCTAAATGACAAGAAAGGCACTAACACTTTCGTTAGTTGAAAGTACTAGATTAAACTGAAATAGTGGTCTTGCTAGTTACAATAACACAAAGAATGTTGCTGGCATTTTTCTGTCTGACTAAATCTCCACAAGGGATAGGATTATTCAGCTTACATTCAGCATTCTCCCCACCTCTCGTTTTACACCATTCTTGACTTATGCTTCTACTGCTGCTACTACAGAAACTACACAAGCGATACAGCAGGAGCTGCAGAAAAGGTGAAAGCAGGACAGGCATGAACCACTTGTGCAGCCATTTGGCCTAGATTTGCTGTCTCCTTTTACATGCATTCACATTCACTTTACATACAAGTTAAAGTGAAAATACAGAATTGAACCTGGGCAAAGGTTCACTTAATCCAGCTCATGTCCATTGCAGAGACATGAGAAAGTTCTGTACTTTTCACTTTTACCCTCTCTGGATTCTGAGTTACCTGTGAGCAGAGCTAGGATTCATGCCATTCTGGCAAAGGTCAAAGCAGCATAAAGGCTGCTGCAACTTAGATCAAGAACTCAAAGACTGTAGCAGCAGCAGGATTAACAAATTCTCTAGACACAACCCACATTGTTAGAGGTGGTGATCATGTAAAAAANATTTCTCACTGGTATTTGACATGTAGTACTGCAGATTGTACACAGATCTTACCTTCCAGAATAATGACTCCTGTGTCACACAGAATTCGGACTGTTGTCAAAACCACCAGTATGGAGAATACATAAGTACATATAGGATCAGCAATCTTGTATTCTGGCTGCAAGGGAAGTCCCAAATTGTTAAAGGATGTATGAAAATACGTTCCTTTAGATGTGACTCAAAATACGCACTTTTATTTCTTACGAATTTTTGTTTAAATAGTTACAAAATGCGTAAGAGAGAGATAGTTTTCACTTATCTTGAGTGAATTACAAAGCTTGTAACAGAATGTCACAAAATACTATAGAAATTTTTATAGCTTACAAGTCTCTCTTTAATTTAATCATTGGAGTTTACAAAATTCCACCCTCCCTCAAAGACTAGCCATTCCTTACCTTGAAGCGTATGATGTATGCAGCTACAAGAACACCAATACTTTGTACCAAGTCCCCAAGAGCATGTACAAATGCTGCTCTCACTGCTAGGCTGCTGTGTCCATGGCTACTGCTGTGGGCTGTGTTAGGAGAGTTCAACTGAGGAACATGAGAGTGAGGGTGTGAATGGGAGTGAAGGTGGCCAGACTGATTCAGTAAAAACCCCATTCTGAAAATGAAAGAAGAAAAACACTCCAAGAAGCAGGTTTCAGGGTTCTTTTTTTTTATATATAAATACATATAAAAAAGAATGGAGAAAGTACAATGTTCAATGTAATTCTCATAAAATAAGGGAAATGAAGAGGTCCAAAAAATGCCATCCAATGAGGAAGTTACAGGACTAATTAATAAATTAGTACAGTGTACGAGTATTAATGGAGAGAGATCTTACATTAAGTTAACTGCAACACCAACAGCTGCTGTAATCAGCATGATATCGCCATTTATTTCATAGTCCATATGGATAGTTCTTTGAACAGCTTCATACAAGAGGAATGCCATAAGTATATACACCAGCAATACACTAATGACGGCTGATAATACTTCTGCAAACAGAAAAGGAAATGGCATTACAAAAATGAGTCTCAGATCTATTTCCTATTAAAAAATATTTATAATGTGGACAGAGCCTTAATTATTTTAACACTATTTTATGCTTATCATAACACTAATAAGTTGTGCAGTAATTCAGATTTAGAAACTAGGATTAACAAATGGAGTAGTTCATGCTAATCAGCTACTTCACACTTTTCTGTCAGTTTATCCTTCATAAGATTTTTCCCTGATTAAACTAAAATTTCTGCACAGACAATGACTGACTTCATCAGACTACCTGGAACTTTTGCCTGAGAAGTCACAAAGTCCTGTCCAGGGGAAAGGAAGATAGGGCATCTGAAACATCACCAGCCCACCTACAAACCAGAGAAAGTTTCATTTCAAATGTCCACAGTATTAAGCTGGATACAGAGATGATTTTTAGGTATTCTTTACTGTTTAGAATGGAGAAAAAGTTATAAAAAGATTAATGCACTGAACAAACTCATCACACAGTATTAATACTTAGACTCTTGACAATGCATTCATACACATTTATTGTACATTTCAGCTAGGAATCATCGCTTAGTATTAGTCTCTGTATTGCTCTAATATGCTCTTTGAATGTTATCTGATGGCTACCAAATGTTTGTATTTTTTATAAAGAATATTGTTAAGATTAGGATTTTTGTTTTAGTAATTTTTACATCTAAATAAAAAGAAAATTAGACAGTAAATAAAAACTGATACCTCAGTGCCCTGTACCTCCAGCAGCCTTTTGTATCTCTGAAAAGTGGTTATAACTCCCCCGAAGGCTCCTGCTGTTCTGATGTGAGCTAAATGGGGCTGTATGTTGAAAAACACTTTAAGCTGGCACTGCTACTGAAGGAAGTATTGTCCCCCTTTTCCCTGCTGTTTGTTCCCACTCTGCACACCCTACCTGTGCCAGCACAATGCCCCTGGAACTGGCTCAGAGAACCAATATGCTATAGTCAAAGCTACTATCTTAAAATCCTACAAAAATAATTTATTCTCCTTTAGGGTCCACTTGTGCTGATTATAGCATAAAGAACGCAGCAGTAGAGGAGCAGGAAGCAGGATCCAGAGCCAAGGTAGGAACACTGTTTATGGTTATGGTGTCATTTTATACTGGCAAGCGTGTGAAACTGTGACCCACTAACACAGAATGTGAGCAGTGCAGAGTCATCAGGCCTCAGGAACGTTGTGAAGATCACCAAAGTGGTGTAGCACATAAATTAGTGACAGGCACAGTTCTCCACGCTTCAAGGATTTCCACTTCACACAAAATTGCTCACTATATAATCTGTATGAGTAGATGGGCTCCACATAGGACAGTTTTACAGACAACAAAGAAACCCAAAGCTCTTCAAAGCTGTTTTTGAAGGGGACAGTTCTCCTCCATCTAAACCCCATGATTAAACTACTCTGTCCCATGCTGAAGTATTACCATGCTAAGTTATAAGTAACAGATGCAAAGAGGAAGGCTCTTCCCACATCCCCATGCTGTGGAGTGGCTGCTTCCAATATGAGCGTGCTTCACAGACACTAATGCATCTTCCTCCTGAAGAGAGGTAGAGGGTGGTGGTTTATTTTGTAGAGAATTCCTGTTCTGCTAAACTGTTCACGTTCTGTGTGTAAGGTGGTTTTACAACACAGATAAAAATTGTCTTCCTTAAACTATAAACTTGTGAGGTAGAAAGAAAATTTGTCTCTGGTAAGGCTAGGTATTATTGAAAGGAACTGCTGCTTCAAAACATACAGTAGTCTTGCTTATAAAGGCACTCTTACATATTTTTTGACTGTTAATCACTCATGGTTCCCTTTCTTTGGGTAGGCACTATATCAGAATATCCCTTATCAATAAGAAACAAAAAAAAAAGCATTGTTAAAAAATAGCATTAAAGCCTCTCCAAAAAAAAAAACACTGAAGGATCATACAACTAAATTATCACAGTGTATAGGTACAAGGGATAAATGAAGCTTACATGAGGTAACATTTCATATTTTCTATCTTTTGAGTATGTGCAATAAATTTTCCGATGAAATAAAATTTMATTAGGAGAAGCAAGTTGCTTGAACCTAAAATATTTCAAAATATCTCTCATTCTAAGGTAGGAAATACCACCTAAATTCCTGGCACATCAGCCTAGGAACCAGGAAAGCTGGGGTTCTCCAACCTCTCCCCGAGCGTCTCCTTTTGTTTCATTTCACCCCACACCCTGCAAGTTCCTATTTCCAGCTTTTTATTTATATAAATATATGTACGTTATGTACATATACACACATACACACACATATATACAAATAAGCTCCATGTCAGTTTCTGCTCTTTCCCAGATGTTCCTCCCAGTCCACTGTGCTCACACAGATAAGCACCCTTGTCCACTTTGTCTGAATCCTGGGACAGGGTAAGAAGCTGTCTGTAATGTTCTACCATAGGAGCGTCTTATTCACAAGTTTCTGCTGGGCATATGCAAACCGTTATGTACCAAAACGGCAATCTGACAACATGCAGTCAAATTTTTATGGGAAGACAAAAGACACACTCCTGTTACAGCTTTCTTCTTTTGCCCACTCCTCTATGGGCTGCTGTAAAGCATACGGGTATTAGAGCTTTTTGAATAGGTCACTAGACTACTTTTAACAAAAACGTATCTTTCCATCTAGCTTCATATTCTGAAATGATTGATCTGTTGCAGTTTAAATAAAAATAAAAAATTAAAAAGAAAAGAAAGAAAGAAAAATCAGATGAAGCCATGACACCTGACAGGGAAAACTCCGGCCCAAACAGTTAAAAAGACTGTTTCAGTTATAAGCAAGTTAATACAGGATCTTAGAAAAAAGCAGCACTGGGAAGACCTTAATGCTAGCTCCATTGTATTGCATGCAAATCTGCAGCCAGGACTGAGAATTTCTAATCATTATTTGTAATGCTCATTAGTGTCACTTGTCAGGTCATTGGGATCTTAGCCTCCCTGTGTGAATTCAGCGATCAGAGATGAAATTAATTTTGCTTTGAATTATAACTGTTGTTCATCCTTTCTCTGTACTCTGTCCTGATTTATTCCACAGCAATAGCAAAATTTGACTCTTAGCTATACTATAGCTCTGCGACTGTTTATCTGAGAACTGCCTCAGTTATCTCTGTTCTGAATCTGTCACTGTATCATATAGCTTTGATTAATGCAGAAGGTGTAATTTCCAGAAAAGTATTGTCTCCTTTTTATTTACTGAATATTAGAAAAGAACATGCAGCTATAATAATTATCTTAATATCACCAAAATCACTTGATCCATAGGCTGCATTTTTAACATCATTATGGGAGGAGAAACGCATGCCAACACATTCAGTTGTTTGGTGATGTGTTAATGCCTGGATGAGTACCAGCATTGCCAGGCAGTAACAAAGCTCTGAAAAGCAACTGTCACAATCTCAGATGATTTCAGAACAATACGAAATGGAATCATCCATGCAAGCAGTGGCATGCTTTATAAAGCTTCGTTAAGATAATTTTTTTAAAGTTTTTCTAGCATTCTTTTTTTAATTTGTGAATTCATAGCACATTAGCACCAAAGAAATAATATATTGTAATTTTTAAATCTAAAACCATGTTTTCTGTAGTGGAAACCACTATTTTCCTTGCAGTAGCTTTCACAAAGTCATTGTCATGTTGGCATTGTAGATTTGTGCTGAGATCTTTCACTTCTTTTGAAATTAACTGTGCAAAGTCTGTCATTACTAACATTGTCTCTGCAGGAATGGAAAGATGCCAGATTCTGTATCTGTGGTTAGATCTGCTCTACGTCTTGCTGAAAAGGAGACATCTCCACTTGGTGAAACAACACTATTTATGACTTCAACAATGTATACAATACAGCCCTTTTCAGGGCTGTATTGTTGCACTGACTGCAAGACTGCAATTTCCATTATTTCATCTTAACTTTTCTAACCTATTCCTGAATCTGTCAGCTTCCTTTTTACCACTGAAAAGGCAGTACAACCACAGATGGACCATACACTTTATGTATGCAAAGAGAATTCAAACAGATGAAAGTAGTGCTAATTTTGTTCTACATTTGATCAGATAACCAGTAGATTTGATGTCTTGTTTTTACCATGCACATGGTTACAGAAACCAGTTTGAAAATTCATGGTTCTGCAAACAAAAGTGGTAATAAGCACTAGAAACATTGTTCATTTTACAGTTTTCGTGCTTACTATGTGTACAGGTTATCTTAAAATTTAATGCAAAGCAGGTCAGCCATGAGACAGTTCTTGTACATATTCCCAGCTTTGAACAAATGTTCCAAGTTTTTCTGTGACAGATGCTCAGTCTTTAACATTCTGCTATGTTCTAATGTATCTCATTAGATTTAAGCTATTGTTGAGCTCATACTATTTGCTGACAGGCTTCTTACAATATAGAATATTTGGGAAAACATGCTACAGCAAAGATACAGCATAAAAGCAGCTTTGTTCTGTTGCCAGCATTCATCGAGGTGTAAAACTGGGCCCTCAAGCCATAATGTTCCAATCAGGCAAATAACCCTCACAAATGTGGCTTTAGGAGACTGTTCAGTCATTCTGAATCTGAACCAGGCCATCTTCAGTACATGCAAAGCCTAGATCTAGGTTTTGGGGTTTTCATGCAGGATGGGTCTCTAGGAAGTGATTTTTTCCATAACTGAGTAAGATTTTGACGGTTAAATACAAGTATGTCATATTTTTCCTAAGATTAATTGCTCAAGCTTCCTGTTTTAATTTCAACCATAGCATGTTCATTCCACATACTAATTGGTTTTAAAAAGGTTATAAAGACATATAAAGTACTCTAAAATTATTTTTAAATGAAGCTAAGATGACGTACAATGTCTAAATACTACCAAACATCCTTGTGCAGAATATGAGCAAATGCCAAGGGCATACTTCCAAGGTCAGGTTTCAGTATTAGGGGGAACTCTTACCACAAAATTAAAACTTCTTGAAAGAAAAGTTTGTAATGGGAAATGCTGGCATTGTTAATCCATTTGTGCTAAAGCCTCAAAGATCTTTGCTAGTGTACAGAGTTATGCATTCATGCATTAGTGACTAACTGATGACATATGACTAGAAGTGATGGAACTGTTGAATTCTATTGCTGTTCTAGCAGCCAAAGAAAGAACTGCATATACTGACTACACAAGACTGAAATTCTTTGAAAAATGTATATTATAGAACATATAGAGCAGAGGTAGCAAGCGGTGATGCTAAAAATGGATCTATTTCATGAAGTATGAAAGTTGAATTATTATTATTATTATTTCCTGATACAGTTATCAGTTACATGAAAGCATCCTTTATCATCTTGTATTTGCAGCTGTGAAGTAATGAATCCTGAAAGTACCCTTCCAAAGTTTAACTCATAATACTGTTTATACTTGTTTTACAGACAAAGTAAAGTAACTTACTGTATCACATACCACAGGATGTTTTGATCACTGATGTCTGTGTGTTTCTGGGAGTGCAACAGGTACTAACTTAAGAGACTTCTTGCAGACCAGAGCTATGCTATGATGCTACACTCTACAGAACTTTTTAGCTCTGGATTAAGATGTCATTAGTAATGCTGTATAGAAGCTTTTTCCAGTGCCATAATCAGTAGCAATGAAATCAATGGGATTTCATAAATCAGACCCGCTGCTGACAAACTGTTTTGGACTGACATGTACCACTTCTGCTGCGACAGACTTCTCAGTGGTAACTGTCACAGAAGCAGGAACAGTGATACAGCAGTGAGTGACCACTGAATGTACCCTGTTTTGCTCAGTTCCAAAGTTGCACAACAGCCTGACCTGCTGTAACCGCCCCAATAACTATGGATGGGTTGAGAAGCATGGCTGTATACTGTATATCCCAATAATCAAAAACACTTCCTCTTTAAGAAGGAAAATCAAACTTCAGAAATTCAGAACATAACTGTGAATTTGATAAATCCTAGTTCCACAGAGACTGAGAGGCTAATTCTGCTCACAGTGAGTGAAACCTTGCCATCAAACTTGACTTCTGACAGAGATTTAAAAATAAAAAAAAAAAAATTGATGACCAGAAAGTCACCAGTATGATACTCTCTATCAAAAGGAGCTATGACCAAAACTTGTGGAGAGGCCAGGCCAGATATTGCACCATAACTAGCCACCTTTAATTTTAGCCATACTTGGTAGAGCTCAGGCAAGGTTAGACAGAAACAAGCGCACATCTGAGCTCTAGTATACAGCAGATCTCTCCCAACCACAATGGCCAAAGAAGCAAAAAGACACCAGAGTTAGGATCCTAAACATAAAGCTATTTTCAGATTTGCTACTACTTTCTAGTATTTATTTCTGTAGAATTTGATTTTCTTTACCGCTGTTGCCTAAAATACAGTGTTAATAGTAAAAGCTGGTACCTACATACCTAAGCGATGAAATCCAAAGGTGAACCTCTTTGTGGGAGACTTTGCAGACAGCCAGAGAGCAAGCAGGGTCAAAATAATTCCACTAAGGTCAGTTAACATATGAAGTGCATCTGTCATAATTGCTAGACTGTTAGCAACATATCCACCTGAAAACAAATTTGGAAAAGTCAGGACATGAGACTAATGATTCTGGATAGTATACTCGTGGCAGTTTACAGTTGCTTGTTTTTAAAACACTGCATTAAGCACATGGGAGTATTCTTACAACACTGAACAGATACTTTTTCCCCTTGCAGTCAACATGCGATGCTGTAATTTAAACCTACCATAATTACAAATGCAGTGAAGTGTGCCCTCTGTTAAAGTAACAGGGATTCAGTCCTGTAATTCCCACTGAGATTACCTGTTTCATAAGGTTTGCAAGCTCAGGCCTCAAATAGTTTAATATCTTTTCTCTGTATAGTGCATGTGTTTAATCAGCAGATCCTTCCATGAAACTATGGCTGTTAAATCTTTTGACACTATGAAACATAGACAGAGATCCAGTGACTCAACAGCAAAGAAATTCACCCTGCCCTCTCTTTTATTTTTACTACACTATCTTTTAAGTTTCATTATTACCTGTCTTAGCAGAGGTGTACAACTTCTGCTACTATATATTGGAGACAATAACTTTCACTTGCACGGCTTCTTTCTTTGTTATTTATTACCATACTTTTTCTCATAATTATGAGCTGCCTAGAGACAAATAACCTCAGATCAAAAGTTAAAATTTTCATTCTGATTCAATCGTCAATGTTACTATTGGATGGGCGAGAGGGATCTCAACAATGTGCCCCTCTCTTAAAAATCCCTTATCCAAATGGGGAATCAAGGACAGGCTGTGTTGTCTTCCATATGTGTGAAGGTAAGCCCATTTTCTCAGGAAGGATTACATCTTTAGTATCAGTTCCACAATGGCTTAGTTTCTCTTTTCACCTTGAGACTGTCATTGAACCTGTAGGTTCTACTGAGCAGAGCATGCAGCTGGCGTGCCATTTGGCAGGCTTCAGGCTCCAACTAATATTTCAGGCCAGAGATATCTTTGTATACAATTAAAAATGTCTTACTGAAAAATCAGAGGTAAGCCATGAGGAACAGAAAAAGGAACTTCAGAGTTCCCTTTTAYGAGTGGGAGTCTGTCTGCCTGTCTCTATACGCACACCTGCAGATAGAGCTACACTCTCCTCCCCACCCAAATACAAAGAGCATGGCTGCATATTGTAGTGGTACTCTCCCTAACTATTGAAGACAGAGCACCTTATTCCAACCTAGCTCCCTTCCTCCATTCCCTTTCTTTAGCATTCATAACTTTCTACTCAAATTCCTCTGAGGCTGAAATTTTCCAAAGGCCATCACAGCTCACGGATAATGAGCTGAAGTTTAAGCTTTAGCAATTCAGCAGCTTTTTGAATAAAATAAGTTATACCTTTCCTTTCTGAATTAATTTGTATTCTTGCATAATTAAAAAAATGACTTAGAAATGAGAAATTTCTGTTTTATAATCAATACAGAAGAAATAATTCATGTCTAAGGACATTCAGTTCAGTAGTTTAAGTGTATGATCATTTAAAGAATGCTTGTTAACCCACATATATTAAAATCTGAATTGATTCAGTCCAAGATGAATCAATTTCATTTCAGCCAGTTTCTCTTTTACGTATCTTTAAAAATAAAAATATAAAGAGAGAATTCAAATACTGCAGCTAATTTTAATGCAATGAAGCTTAAGAAAACAACACTAAGATTAATAAATTTGGAAAGTGAAGGTTCTCAATTTCTTGGCAGCTTGAGAAAAAAAAAAAAACAAAAAAACACAGACATCTACAACCCTTACAAATAGAAGGCCCAACGGCTCAGCACCATTTCCACTGACCCTTAAAGGAGGACAACAGTCCTCATCCCGGATGATCAATTAGGAATCTCTAAACATATCTGAACACATCAAAACCCCAGTCAGAAAAGCTAACCAAGATACGCGGCATGTTTTTCATTCTTGATGCAAAATGTTCCAATAAAGTCTAAGTTGTTATCTTATCTTTTACACTGACTGTTTATCAAATTTATCAACAAGCACTGAAGTGGACTAGGTTAATGAGCTTGGCTGTACTTTGGAAAAAATATGCCAGTCAAGATTTCACAAAGCTTGGTTATTGAAGCAAAGTTTCCTTCACCTTGACATCAGTAACAGATAGCAGAAAGGGTTTTACTGAAGAATGTAACTGTCTGATAGGGTCTTYGGCCTTTTCGTCAGAAACTCAAATCTGTCAAGAATCATACAAGTCAGTTAAAATGTCCTACATGATCAAACAAATTTTCCCAAATACCTGAGCCATAGATTTATTCCAGATGTTCCAAAATTTGAAACCAATGGGACGAAATACAACACAGGGTTGGAGTAGAATGAATTAAACAGGTAGGGCACTGACCCACAACTTGAAGGCTCCATCTTTACTTGTTTTGCTACTGATTACCTGTCCTAGGACAAGTCATTCAGGTCAAGATCCATAAAAGTATTTAGAGAGTTAGTTCCCATTTATTTTCTGTGGAAGTTGGATGCACAAATACATTGTGGATCTGAGCCTTAATGCTTTATGCCTCAGTGCCCAAATAATGACAGAGGGATGCTAATAGCATACATAGACCTGATGACTGCGAGTCCATACTACAGTACTAATGCTTTGTACAGACAAATCAATCACCCTGACCTAAGCTTGCAAGCTTTTCCTGGCTAAGTGAGAAGCAATGATGATACAACACTCATAAGAAAAAAGATTTACTCTCAACACATTTCTAGTGCCATCCTTATATTAGCTACAGAGGGTGTACAATACTGTGAACCAAATCAGAAACCTCCAAAGATACAGTCTCAGTGACTTCAGCATCAAGTTGTGAAGAGCTCAGGAATACTATTCAGTAATCCCATAGATGGATTCAGTCATCCTTCAGATGGATTAAATTCAGCATATATCAGGACTCTGATGTGAATACAGTCAGATAAAACCATTCTTAGGATAAAGGATCTCTACACTTGACATAAGATGCTACATCCATTATCAAATTCGCCTGAGTTCATGCTGAACCAAAATCTCAGCTAGAACAAAA
>NW_028186149.1:9020880-9023536 GCF_003343005.1 Rhea americana
AAAAAAAGGCAACATGGCCAAAGGAGGGCCAATTGAGGCATTCAAACATATCTCTGCAGCAGGATGGAAGCTAACTGCCTTATCCATGATTAGATAATGTATTGTGAAGTGTTATTAATGACTAACCAACTGCACACTGAAAGGAAGATCTTGAAGGACAGAAACACTATTTCCCATTACCCCATGTTCCTGAAAAAAGGCCCCGAATAAAACTGCAGTGCAGATAAACTCAATCTTCTGATCCATCTCTGAAGATAGATCTAAGGATTTTTTTTTTCCATATATGTAGGACTAACTGTATTATTTATATTCAAATCATGTTTTTGGCCCCTACCCATACTGTAAAAATTTGTCTTTAAAGGTACAATTCATATCTGTCCTAGGACAAGAGACGTGAGACCACTAAATCATTTGAGGTAGAGGGATAGCACAGTGGTTATCACATCTGCTTTACATGCTGAAGGTCCTGGGTTCAAGCTCCCAGTAGAACCAGCACCAGGAGATCTCTGGGAGACTGGACTAGATAATCTCCAGAGATCCCTTCCAACCTTACTGATTCTGTGATTTCAGAAGGACAGTCATCAGATCTTCAGGTGTCACTGAACTAAGTTTGGATGGGTGAGAAAGAGGAGGCAAGTCCCCTGTCTACATGCTTCTGTGTGTGAGGYATCTGTTCTTCACTTCCAGAAAGAGTTTTGTAACTTGATTTTTCTCTAGCAAATTATGGCCAATAAAATTTTCTGATAGACTTGTATGATAAAATAAAAACAATTTAAATGGAATTAACTGGCATAGCTGCTAGCAAAGACCTGGCTCTACCTAACTGAAGGTCTAATGATTGATATCGTGATGTACTGGCACTAAGTAACACTCTCCACTATTTTAAATCAGGAGAAAGAGGATGACAGTTTATGCACTCTTCACACCAAGCAGACACACTAAATGGCATGGATGTATCCACCAGACAAATGGTAACAGGACACTGATAATGAATTGATAAATGAACAGTGATAAGGTGAATGCTACACTAAAAAATGATTAGATAATGGATAATCATTTACGCATCCAGGGGGGGTTTAGCTTTAGAATTTATTTCAAGCCTATGCCACTATAGCCTATTAAATGAAGTACAGTCTTGTTTTAAATATATTGCTGTATTGTGTACAGATTCTCTCAAGCCTGGATAGCTAGTGATAGCATGCTTTTATAAGGGAGTAATAAAAGCTGAAGTTCAGCACTAGATTTATTCTTCCAACCAATAACTGAATCCTTGTATAGGAACAAATTTCCAGGTAAAAACCCAACATACTTCTTCCAAGTACTAAAACAAAAACCACAAAGAATTTAACTAATCATATGATTGAAGTAAATTAAAATAATAGGAAACTTTAAAATACCTATTACAACACTTAAGAATACCCAGTGGTTTGATTAATGCCTGTATGGAGCATGTGCTAGTACAGAGCACAGCAGGAAATAAGCAAGTTATCAAAAAGTGGTTTCTTTACTGGATTGTTATTACTTATAGCTTCGGAGTTTGTCTTGTCAGTTGAAAAAAGAAAAGAAAACCAAAACAGAGTGCTGCTGTAACTGATGACTGAAGATGTAAATACCACTATACCATACCACACCATATCCTACCATATCATAACAAAATACTAGAGGTTTGTTACTATAAGTATCACCCTTACAAGCTATGCTTCATCCCTCTTGTGGCAAACGCAGCAATATTTTAGGGCAGTAATTAAAAAATACCAAGGGTGAAACTATCCATTTTCTTCTAGTGGTTTATGTCTACATGATACCATGCCATTTTCCCCTCTTGAAAAACAGCTTACAAAGTTACTAAGCAAGAGAAATAAAGAAACATTATACACACAAGTATATTTAAATAGCTTATATATATGAAAACCATATATAAATAATATGGGGGGTGTACACACACGTGTGTGTGTATATAGATAGATATACATACACACACAAAACTGTACTGTAAGCCACGCTGAGGGATTGCTCTGGTTGAGGTAAATATAGCTGACCGACCCCCACCCCCTTGCACAGAAAACGCGCGTGGACTTCGCTCCTTCTCCCTCTCCGAGCTTGCTGCTAACCTCCCCGGTCTCGCACGCGACAGCCCGCGGCCAGCGCCGGAGCCGCGCAGCAGCGGCCGCGGCGCCGCCGACTCACCTACGAGCTCCCCGGTCATGAAGAGCAGGTAGAGGGCAGCGGCCAGCGCCAGCCGCCTCTTCACCCGCCGCAGCCGGGCGCCCTCCCGCCGCCGCGCGCAGCCGCCGCAGGGCTCGGGCCGCGCGGGCCGCAGCGCGATGTCCCGCTCCAGCAGCGACTCGTCGTCGGACGGCGGCCCCGCGGGCGCCCCGTTCAGCGGCGGCGCCGCCGCCTCCGCCGCGTCGTCGGCCACCACCACGCGCAGCTTGTTGAACCGCGGGAAGTCCTCGTCGGCCGCCTCGTCGCACAAGTCCAAGGCACTGGAGTCGTTGAGGAACAAGGGCGCCTCGGGCCGCCGCAGCAGGGCCCTGAGGCTCGTCCAGACGCCGGAGCCGGCCATCGCGGCAGCGCCGCGGCTCCGCCGCCCCGCGCGGGTGGCGACCGGCAGCGCCGCCGCCCTGTCACGACATGTCGCCCGCGGCGGGCGGAA
>NW_028186149.1:9023916-9037733 GCF_003343005.1 Rhea americana
CGCACTGCGCCTGCGCCGCCCGCCGGGCCGTGAGTTCGGGCCCCGCCGCCGGCGCGTCCCCGCTTCCGCGGGCCCTGGCGGCCGCTGAACGTGCGCGCCGCGAAGTGTTTATATCTGCGCGGGGGTGGGGTGAGGGCGTCAGCTCTAACCCCGAGAAGCTCGGCGTGGGCTGCTGGTGCACCAGCAGTTCTCTCCTACCCGCGGGAGCTACTAGCACGGAGGGCTGTGCCTGACTGCAGGCAGGCGAAGGGTCACATCGTGCAGTCTGGGGRTTTCTCCCTTCTTTCCGCATAAAAAGTAAGGTGCTTTACACGGTTCCCAGTAATTCTTGCCCCTGCGTTGCTGCAGTGCAGGAAGCCATGTGCCCATTCTGCCTTAACATTCCTCAAAGGATGTGGGAGGATGCAGCAAACCCCTCAAAGGCCCTGCCGTCGTGTAATGCCTTTCATTGCCGTGCTCCAGCCTAAAAGCAGTAGGACTTTTGCCTTTACTAATTTTGCTGAGAGGTTATCCTGCTCCTCACTGGTCTGATGGCCGAAATCTTGCTTCTGCTTTCCCAGCCACATGCGTTCCACCTGTTACAGCCACGGCCTGATCTTGTTCCTGTGCCAGGGAGTTCTCCAAGGGAACAAACACTTCTGTAGGAACGTGGCCTGCCTGAGGGAAAATAACCTCTCCTGGTCTTCTGCCTGCTTGAGGGAAGTTACCAAGAAAAGATTCTGAATCTGCGAGGTGTTGGAGCGGGGCCGAGGGCAGAGGCGTCGCCCGGTATCGGCGCCCCGAGCGGAGCCGCAGGCCCAGGCCGAGCCGGTGCCTCCCGCGCGGCCGCTGCGGGGCCCTGCGCAGCAAGCTGGCCTTGGGAGGAGGCTGCCTATAGCTGTCGTCTGAAAACAGGCGCCATTAGGCTTTGTCGGAGCTCCCTGGCCGCACTGTGGTGCGCCCGCTGTCCTGAGGAGATAATTTCATGTGGCTCTGCCCCGGTGGCTGCAGAGGTGCCACCACGTCCCCTTCACCCGGCTCCCCCTGCAGCCTCACCTGCACTTGCTTTGGGGCACACTACAAGCAGGGTCACGGAAATGGCTAGAATGAAAAAATACATACTGGAAGGAGTTGCAGTCTTTTTGTTTGGATAAATGAGGCCGCTTCCATGTTCACAACTTGCATAGGCTTGCGTAAGGCAGCCAAGGGGACAGTGAATGGTGTTGGACTAGGAGTGAGCAGTTGCAGCTGGAACCTCTTAAGCTAGCGTTTCTGCCTAAGAAAACACTCCCAGATACGTTTCGGTTCAACCATTCTTAATGTTTTTGTTCTCTGGCTGATTTAACTCACTAATAAAGGCTGTCACGTTGTATGGCTCCACGAATTAGGTAGAGGGGGTTGTTGTTGCAAAATACCTATTTTTTAGATAAYGGTAATTTTAATACTGATCGTGCACAACTCCTTGAATTTAAATRTTTAGACCAGCAGGTAAGTATGCATTTTATTAGTTTAACCAAATGTTTATGTTTCTTATTCTAGGGTTTGCTTGACTTCCTTTTCAAACATCTGTTCTTAGTAGAATCCTTGCCTCACCCTTCACAGGCTAATGAACTTGGTAAGTCATTGTTCACAGCATAATTTATATGGTTTATAAATTAATCATTTTCTTCATTTCTGACCTATTTTTTACTCTAAATTCCTATAGACTATAAAACAGATTAGGGACTTGATCATTATCCAAGTGTAGTCCAACAGCATGTTCTGTGTACCATTGTGGAAGAAAAAAATAGTCTTTAATGTTAAAAATAAAGCTGGATGGGAAATGGTTATCCTCCCGTCACAAACACACACAAACTCTTTTAACAGAATTCCCTGATCTCTGAAACAAAGATCATTTTGCAAAGGAAAATGAAGATGGGAGAGTCTCTATCATCTTTTCTCTGGAGCTTCTGGTTTGTTAAACAGTTAAATTTTAACTGCTCTAGAGAAACAGATACTAATTTTATATTCCAATCGTTAGTCTATTTCAGTAAGATGTGGGAGGGCCTGGAACAGGCAAAGCAGGAGCAGAGATCTGAAACTCCCACATGTGAAGTGAGAGTTTTTCAGAATGATTATCTTGCTTGTTCTTTCTAGAAATTCCATCTGGAAGCTGAGAAGTCTTTCCCACTGAAATTTTCCACAAAAGACAACTCTTTGCCATTAATTTAATTAAAATTAAATTGCCAACCAGTTCTAATTAAGAATATGATTCAAGTATTTTTAAGTTAGTTGACAAGTGCCTATTGTAATTTGTTGTCAGATTAAGCCTTTGATAATGCTTTTTTAAAGCAAAAGTAGAAAAATAGAGAAACGGACAAGGTTTAAATTTGACGACATAATAGTGGCATAATTGTGATCAATAGTTAATTATAATATCTACGAAGGAAAACGTATATGAATTCTTAACAGTCTTGTAGATAAAAATGACATTTTGTAAAGTATGATAGATATCTCAAAACTCTATTTTTTGTCTCTGTGTTTCTGAAAACTGTTAGTGAGACTAATTGAATTTAATTTAATCTTGAAGGTTTGTGGTTTTGCAGAAATACTGTAAGATTTTGCTGTCATGAAAAACACAAAGCCTGAGTCAGAACTTTCCAAGTTAAGATAGTACTATTAGGAAATAGAAAAAAAATCTTATGCTATACTAATAGTTAACTGGTTTGATGTTAGTAAGAGCTCTGGGAGTGAAAAATGCCATGGACATGAAAACTACAATAGGGATAATGCTGAAACTTTCAAAAATGTTAAAAAACAGGGAATGTGATCAGAAATGGTTCAGGTAATTCAAACCGAATCATTTTAAATTTATCCATCTTATCATGGTCATGGAAGTTCCACCTAAACTTGAGATATCTAAACAGCATCTATAGCCACTCTGAAAAGGACTCTCTCCGTTGGATAGAACTGCTTCCAGGCTAGTTTGCCTCAATGAGGTAGCTCAGAACTTTTGGTAGCTGCAAGGGCCATGGAAATGGCGCTGCACAGACATGCATGTTCTGTCCTGGGGTGTCCACCACCCCTGCAGCATTCTGAAATAATCTTTGTGTGTAGAGAGTCAAGGCTGGTTTCTCTTGAGAACTTCTGTACACCAGAGTTGTTCCCTAGGGAAGCTTTCTAGTTACCTTAAAACCATTCTGTACCACTCTGAAACCATGAATTTGACCCTTGCTGCTTATTTCCATTGCTAAGCTTCCCTGCTTTTTACCTGCTATGGTCACTTTACGTCTGATTTTGTATGACCTTTTAATTGAACAAATATGTAATTAGTATTTYGTTTTGTTTGCAGAAGTACCTTTCATATTTATTTTAATAATTAGTTAGAAATTTTTAAGAGAACTCACAGACTGGATAAATCTGAATCTCTCTCATTAAAACAACTTGAAATTATTTATTAAGAAAAAACAAAGTGAAAAATCTAGTCGCCTACAGCATGCTCCTGTTTTACTTGGAAGTCTGCAGAGCTTTGACTGGTTATCCTTTAATATTCTTTAACTGTCTGGGTAGCGGTCCCTTTCTGATAAAGCAGGAGGCTACAGATCCATCGCTTTTACCAAATACAGAGATTCTATTGACTTGAAAATCAAGTTGTCTGAAAGCAAGTATAAGTTACAGAAAAATAAATTTTGCATGCAAGCACTTTCTGAGTGGTTCCTGTATTGGTTTTTTCGCATAGCCATTTCTGCGTTTCCTGAAAAGATCTTTGTAAATATGAGAGAGAAAAAAATCATAAATCGTATCATCCATATGGGGGTTAGGTTTAGCTCAGTTGGTGAGAGTGTGGTGCTAATAATGTCAAGGTCGCGGGTTTGATCCCTGTATGGGCCACTCATTTGAGGGTTGGACTGGACGATCTCCAGAGGTCCCTTCCAACCTCACCAATTCTATGATTCTATGATATACAAACACTTTTCATCAAAAACATCAAAAAATACACCTGCAAGTTATTTCTGTTCTTATGGACTCTTGGGGGACACGCAGAAAGAGATGAACAAAAAGTAGTTCTCAGGAATTTCATATCTTAAGAAACCAAAGCTAGAAGTAGGGAGTAATTTTCACAATTTTGGTGAATAAAGTACAGATATATTAAATACAAGCAAAGTATGTCATTAAAAAAGACAACTCTGCAGTGGTTTTAGCCAATTTTTCCTTAGGGAAAAAAGTTATGAAATTGTGCTATGTTTTATTTTTGTCTGAAAGCAGTTTTTCCCCGGTAACTTGAAATSGCTGGCCAGTGCTGGCTGAATTACTCCTTGCTACTTTTCTCTCCATCTCTGCCACTGCCAAGACCGGGCAAGTGCGGATGCCTGCTCACTGGGGGCCCCCGCTTCCCTGTGGCACCTAGCTCTGTGGGCGCTCACACTCGGACCCGTAGCCACTCGCAGGCTCTCAGCCCAGACCCGCAAAAAAAGTGCCGGGGCCACCAGTCTCCCGTCAGGAGCAGCCTCGGCCGCCACACTAGCAGCCTTGCGCCTCGAACGCTTTCCCGCCCGCTAAGCATGCGTCATTTCCGCATCCGGAGCGACGGCCTTTCTAGGCGCGCTCCCGCAGGGTCGACTCTATGGTGAGGCGCCGGGGAGAGGGGCGGGTGGTGCAGTGCCGCCCTCCGCGGTGAGAGGAGCCGAGTCTCTGTCCGTCCCTGTCTCCTCCTGCCGGCCCAGCAGCCTCCGGCCCCGCCAGAGCGGGCGGGAGAGGCGGCCATGAGCGCCGCGGAGCGGCCTGAGGGGAAGGAGGGGGCGGCGGCGGCCGGCTCCGCCGCCCCAGGGCGCTCGCTSGGTACGTGCAGGGCGGCCGGGCCTGAGGGGCGCGAGGCCAACGGTCGCCGGGGAGGGGAGGGAGGGGGGGCGAGACCAACGGTCGCCCGGGTGGGGGAAATAATGGCCGGGTCGAGGCGGGCAGCGSCTCGGTGCGCTCGGCCCGCGGGCAGCAGCCGCGCCCGGAGGCGCCGCCCTCCGCCTCGAACATGCTCGGCCTGGATTCGCTGCGGAGCAAAATACAGCTGGGCTCTGCGGMGCCGTCCCCGTGCGGTGCGACTCCGAGCTGCAGGTGTTTCTCTTCCAGGAGTTGCATGCACAGCAAGTACCCATAGCTTGCCCGGTAAAGCTCGGAGTGACTGCCGCTTTGAGAGCCTGTTCTGTAAATGTTTTTGAATCCAGCATGTGGTATTTGAATAGAGTTTTGGTAGGGTTTGAGCTTGAATGACCTTTATTAGTTTTGGTCTCATTTAGGTTTATTCCCTAACTCTGAGAACAAGGTGAGCATCAATGCTCAGTGTATTTTTGTTACGCAGCCAAAATAACCGATACTGTTTGTGTTTTCTCAGTAGGTTGGAATACTTAGAATTCTCTTATGAGGTGTCTTTGGAATACTCCCTTCTTCCCATTTTGTCTGTGTGTAGATACAATGTAACTATACACCAGCAAGYCTGAGATATAGGACTAGGAATAAGAGAAGRATAGAGAGGGGGAGGAAATAGGAAGCACTGTTTAGTTGATAAAGTGCTTCCCCRTGTTACAGTGTGAACTATAACTTCAGTGTTGAAATGCTGTTTTAACCTTTAGAGAGGAAAATACAGTTGTACGAGGTGAAATTTCAAATATGTCAACTTATGGTATTCAACCTTGTTGTTCTTTGGTGTTAGGTTTTAGTGATGCATCTCCAGATGAAGGAGTAGTAGAAGATATGCCTATGATAGATGAGAAAGCTGTGGAGCAGCTAACTGAAGGATTAATTTCTCATTATTTGCCTGATCTTCAGCRATCAAAATTAGCACTAAAGGAACTGACGTAAGTAAACTTCTTATGTGYATGCTTTGTTTGCCATGTTTTTTCATATAATGGTCTAAGTATTGTTAATTAGAATATAACTTACTATAGCATTTTTCTATTCTGGCTATAAAAGTCAGAATAGTTAGTGATATTTAAGATTACAGGAATAATTGTAAGTGTATAAGCTGCAGTGTAGTCTTCCAGTGCTTTGACTGAAGAACATAAGTCTAAAATCCAGTCAGCCAGGTACAGCAGAAGACATGCAAATTTCTAAACTTGTTTACTTCTGTAGTGGAAGGTCTACTCAGAACAGCAGATTTATTTTGTTTTCAGAGATGCACTTAACATTCAGGGCAGCTTGTAGCRCAGTTTTTTTTCTGTTTGTTTTGCTGTCTGTAAGGTGTGCTGCAAAAGATGCACCTAAGAAATATAATTAAGGAGTTAAATAGATATGAGTGTTTCATACACTGACATCTCACTGATAACTAAGAGTAGTTTATTTCAAATGCAGTCTAGATCTGATATGGATATGAAGATACCTGAAAGGGCTTTACACAGAGCCATTTTGGGTCTGCAGGTTATATTGAGTTGGGCTTCATGGTACAAATATGTCATTTTGCTGCAACCAAGGGCAGCATGTGTTTGCAAGGAGTTTAGCTGATTTGTGAGAGATGGAGCATTTTTTTAATAAGCCCCAAGGATCAAAGCAAGTTCTGTACAGAATTAACTTAGGCCATGCAACATAGTGCAGAGTCAACTGAGTAGAAAGCCAGAGAGATTTTTTTCCCCCTCTATTCAGTCACAAATATCATTACAGTCTGCAGGGTGCCTGTATTCAAGGTTTYCAAATACTCATCCCAGATATCTTATCATCCTTTGTGAGCCCAGACAACAAAGAACTGAATTATTGTGTACTCAGCTGGGATTTTTTCAAAAAATATTTACTGACATCTTTATTTGAAATTGCTTAGCAATGCATTAGAGAAATCTGCTATCAGGAAGCATGTATCTATGTCTTATGATCAAAACTAAAATATATTTAAAGGGCTGGTTGAAAAAATAAATCCAAAATTACCCTTTCCAGATTTTTGAGTGAAACCTTACAAGAGCTTACCGATAAGGAAATAATTGATTTGTTGTATTAGAAATAGGTGCTCTGAAAACCTTGCTTGTGTAGCATATCTTTACAGATACCCTTTTCAGACTCCTTTTCATTCTGCTTTACTGTGGTTTTATGCATCTTGTCTTATTTCAGACAGAACCAAGTGGTATTACTAGAAACATTAGAGCAAGAAATTTCAAAATTCAAAGAGTGTAACTCCATTCTTGATATCAATGCCTTGGTAAGTATCACTGATGCTTTAGCAAATGTATACTAGTACAGATTTTCCTGCTGAAATACTAGTAGTAACACTTGTATCACTTACGTATTTCCTTGTTCTTAACAAACTACATGATTACCTACCAGTTTAGTAATTTGGGACAAATTGTTGCAAAATTGGGYGCTTTTCTCATCTATTTTCTATTCCACCCCACTCCACCCACCAAAAAGTAGATGGTGTATAGACCAGTATATTTGCATTAAATAGGAAGAGTACTAGGAAGAAAAAGCAGACTCAGTTTGCCAGTAGTAGTATGTGCAGTTGTTCAAAACCAGTCACCAGAGCCAAATGTATGCAGTCCTTCAGTAAGACTGCAACATCAGCTTGGCACCTCTCCGGACTAGCAGGAAGGGTTAATAAAATACGAGTATGTGGTCATATTTTTATTCCGTTTTAATGAATGTTAATTCTATGGCAGGTACTTTGTACACAGGTACTTTGTGCACCTGTGGAAGTGTGGCAATTTTCTGTATTAATACAGGTAATATAAGATCYAACATGTTTCATCCATTATCAAATTGTTCTGGTATCGCTATGTTCTTAATTGCTGCTTTGATGTACAGCTTTATAAAGCAGCTATTCCAACTTGCCAATCATTGCTATAACTGTTATATTTTAAAAGTTTTCAGAAGCTAAGCACTATCACAACAAGCTAGTGAATATTAGAAATGAAATGATGACACTTCATGAGAAGACGTCAAAATTAAAAGTGAGTGGAGTCTTTTTTTGTTTTTAAACATAGTTAGTTAACTATACATTACTGACTTCTGATCTTTATTTTGGATGCACACTGAAAGTTCCAAATAAAAATATAATCTTTATTAAATTCCCCTATTAACTTTTTTTCTCATGTTTTCAATAGCACTAAACCATATTTGCTTTTAAGCTTTGCTTACCTTTTCATGCGTTTAAACAATTTAAGCATCTGAACTCTTAATGATCTTCAATGTCATCATCATGTTTCTCTTTTAGGTGATACTGGAATTGTGCCTTGTTCTGCCTTGTAATCCAGTCCATTTCAACTAGTTCTCATAGTTGATTTAGTTTGTGTGACTTTTTTTTTTTTTAATGAAACTATGTTGTCATAAACATAAGAATATTTTCTCCTTAACAGTGGCAAAAGTCACAGACTTGATGCTGTACAGTTGGTCTCTGGTTACATTCTGACAAGATTAGTCCTTCAATCTGGCCAACAAAAACAATTTCCCCCCTTGGAGAAAATAAACTGCACAGTATGCACCTGACTGGTATAAAGAGAGGATGAGTTTTAATGAGATTTGGGGGAATCCAGTCATATTTTCCCTATGTAGATCAAAATGKTACTATTTTTGAAAGATAAAGTCGGATGGAGGAAGAAAAATGAGCAGTATCGGTAGCATTGCARTCATAACCAGGATGTTTTTCAAGAAGAGCATGAGAAGAACAGGAGGAGTGTTGTTTGTAGCTCCAGCTTATATAAAGCCCTAAAACTTCTAATTTTTTTTTTTTTTTTGTTCTTTCTATTTAGAAAAGAGCACTTAAGCTGCAGCAAAAGAGGCAGAAAGAAGAACTAGAACGAGAACAGCAACGTGAAAAAGAACTTGAAAGAGAGAARCAGTTAACAGCAAAACCTGCTAGGAGGACATGAAAGCAGAGCATGCATCAACTTGTCCAAATTAATAACTTTGCATTCTCTGGAATTAAGGTGGACTTTGCTTAAAGTGGGCTGTAGTTGTTACTAGCAACAGTCTACTCTACAGTATTATAAATTCCAGAATGGTAATAAGCAATCGAGAAAATTCTAATTTTCTATTTCAGCCATTCAAGTTGCCTTAATTTCTAATGCTATGCAGTTTGATATTATTATAGCGTAAGTTAATTTTTGATATATAYGTAGGAGAATTTAGACATCACAGTTTTAATTACCTCTCCATTCATTTTTTTTCATATGTTCTTCTGCGTTTAGAATTCTGATTGAGGGATGCTTGGTGACTGGCATGCGTGTTTTTCAGACAAAATACAGAAAAGTGGTTGCTGGAGTTCGGTTCTGGTCTCTGGATTTCCATGATGGCCTATTTCACTGAAGCAGCTTTGATTCTGGCAGTTATGCTCTCATGTTCATGCCCTGGGTCATAAATACTGGCTTTTCGTGCCAACTAGGTATACTGTCTTTTGCCTAATATTGTTAATAAGTGAATGCTGCAAAGCTCTATGATACTAAGAACAATGGTGAGAGGCCCAGATAACATTGTTACATTTGGAGTTTTTGTTTTAGTTCCACTCTTGYACAGTTAGTTGTCTAATGAGCTGAAGAGTGTATGAGCTGCAGTGTATTTGCCTGAAAGTTCACTTGATTGCAGTAGTCTCATGTTTTTGTCGCCAAGAAACTGAAGAGTAACTTAAAAGTAAATTTTGAATTATTTCCTAGCTGAATTGGATGATAATAAAAATTAAACACTGCTGATCCTTAGAATTTGTGTGCACARTAGAAAGACTAATGAATTTGRGCTTCTACAAATGACTAAGTGAAACCAATGAACTGTTGCTTCTGTAATGGTTCCACAGGAAGTGTGTGTGATCTAGRCAGATCTCTGTAGGATTGAAAGTTGTAGTTTCTTCATTTTCTGTGACAAAATAAAACACAACCAAAACTAAACAAATTCTACCATATCTGAAATTCAGTTATCTTTAGGGAAAAACTGTTGCTGCTTCTCCTCAGTGATTCAGTTTCACTTCAGGGCTATGTGAGAGGTTGTTGTTTTGTGATTGATGATGATTGCTGTGTACTGATGATAACCGTGGGGTAGCAGTTGATACCCGTTTCTCTGAATGTAATTGCTTTCTTGCAACATTTGGTAAGAACTCCCATTCAAGTGAATGTATGTATTGTCTAGACTGATGAAAGACCTTTAAACTATTCTTTCCTGTGGTCTGACCAACCAGTAGTTTTATCTCTGTTTTTTAAGAAAGTAGGAAAGTAGTGTGTACTGGGAAATAGGATGGAGGGTAAGCTTTGTAAAACTTTTCATTAAAAATGTATGGCAAGATATCAGAGGGGCACAGTCAGTTTTATTTTTCAGTGAGGTTTGATGGTGCGTAAAGTACACCTGCCTAGATTCTTATGTATTATAATTTTCTAAAACCTTATTTCCCTGTTAATAATATTTGTCTCACTTTTCTGCAAAAGACAGACTCTAACAAGTAATAGTGACGTTTACAGAAACTTCTGACCAGCACACAAGTTAAACTGGAACAGTGTTTGGAGGCAGGGAAAGCAAAATAGTTAGAGTATGCTGAAGAGGCACCAGAACTACTGTTACTGAAGCAGTAATGGATTACAATTTTGCACAGATATCTTTCTTCTAGGTTGAATTGTGTCCCTTAATTGCCAGCAGATTGTTGACCTGTGCTGTGGTTTGTTTGTATTTCTAAAAGAAATGTACAGAATTCGTACAGTCCATTTTTGGAGCAGAATGTACATAACTAAGTATGGTTGATATATTTTATTTTGTAATGTAATTACAAAATTAGATTCTGGGAATATAAACAGTTATTATTAAAATATAAAATGAAACTAGATGCCTCAGTGAAATATCCAAATTAGAATTCATCTCCTTTGATATTTCTTGTTTTATGTTGCCTTATCTAGAATCCAGTCTGGTGTTTCAAGTTGTCATCTGTTTCTATTAAGAACTGGTTTTCAGAAACTTTCACTTTTACTCAAAATACAGAATTCTAAGCATTGAAAATAATACTTACGGAATTGCGTATTKTCACATTTTTTGGAGTAATTTGTGATCTAAAGAAGAAAAGCTTGTAGTGCTTGCCTTCAGAATCACATAACACCTATGTAAAACTGTACTTGGTAACGTTTTCCTTAAAATGACAGTAAATACTGTTCTCACATGCAAAAGGAACTAATGTTGGTAAAGAATCCYTCCTTAATAAGGATAAGAAGGACTGAATTTAAAAAAAAAAAAATGAAGAAATCCACTTGTGTAGACTGGCCAAACTTCCTCCAGTATATCTTCAATGAACTGTAATTACTTCAGTCAAAATTATAGTTCATTATCTAAATAGGATATTAGTCTTCCAAGTGCTTCTCCTTTATCTTAATGCATAAGAAGCAAGTGCAGCACTGGATTCACTTAACTATACTGACATCTAAATGTGTATGCTCATATCAATATGCAAAGCTAGACTGAATAATTTTATTAATGTGTATACATTTAGTTTTGCTTAATTTTTATAAAACATTACTAATTTATCAATTAGATAAATGAGACGTTGTTAGACTCTTTCTTACTGATTTTATTCCATCCGTATGAGGAACTATAGCTCTGTCATATTTGCTTTTAAACTGTTGAATTCACAGCAGTGGAGTTAAGACATGTGCAGTAACTCTTGAAATATTTATTTTCTAAGATYCTACAGATTTAGGAACTGTCATTGCTGATTGGTGAATCTTAGTTTCCTTGCTTTAACATCATGATAGTTACCCTGGATGCTTGATTCGAGTTCTTCTCTTACCACCATCACCACGCAGGCTCACATTAGCCAATTCCTTAATTCRGTGTTTTCCCCACACACACACCTCCTACCCCAATAGCAGTAGCTTTGCTATGCTCATAAGGCAAGTATTTGGATGTCTTTTGAAAATGGTTACGAAATACTTTTTTTTTCTTGTTTTTTTCTGTGTGCCATTACCTAAGTAATAATAGTATAAATCATAAATGAGAGTTTGGGGGTTTTTTAGCTGCTCTTTAGGATTCCAGTATCAGAGAGAGTTGATTTGTTCCTAATTATCCTTTAGTAAATGCTTTCTGCCACCTAATGATTGCTTCCCAACACTGCTGGCTGTTCTTTATTTTCATTCTGAACTTGGCTTTCTAATGCCCTGACCCTGCAAGGCTCACTCATTTAGATGTCATTAAATCTAAATAGTTTAATTAATCTCCATTGGATTAGATGTGTGACTATAAATAATAGATTAAAAATGTGAAGGACTAGGAGTTAGTGATGTAAATCTGTAAGCATACAAATTTTAGCTGCATAACTATTATTAGGGCTATTCATGTTAGGCAAAATAGCTAATATACACAAAATTTATCACTAAGGTACATAAAGATAGTAATGATGATTTTTGAATCAAATTGTGTGCTTAAAGAGTAGTTTTTGGCACAAGTATCACAGCTTTCCAGTAATTTAAAATGTGTCTGTACTTACTTTCTCCATCTTAGAGGCTTTTTACTGGAGGCTTTTTTATTTTTATTGCATTTACAAGTTTTAGTCTGGGGTAGCTGATTCCATGTAGCTATAGAAAGAATTGTAGAAACCTCATATACTCTACTAAATGTAGAGAAAGTCCTCTGAAAATGTAACTTGTATCCTGTCAAAATTTGTCGTATCTTTCTGACTAAACCTTTTTTCTGGCTTCATTTGTTGTGGTCTTGTGAGAACAGCTCCTGCCTGGGTATGACGGAGTAGGCTTACACACGCGGGGGAGAGGAATTGTTTTAATCCAGGTGCCAAGTACTGTGGCCTCGTCTCCCGGGACCTCTGTACCCGGCAGGGAACGTCTGTGAGAACAGAGGTGAACGCTCAGGATTGGCTTTATGATTATTGGCCTGCAGCCATAAGTTGAGACAAGCAACTGAAACCACTTTTCTGAAACCACTTAAGGAAACAAGAAGGACAAGACAGGCGGCAAGAGCGGGTAAGTGCGTTAGCCTGGGCAGGCCGTGAGTGGGCAGGGCCCTTGTGCGGAGCAAACGCTGTGCTCGGGCTGCCCGGCTGAGACGCAATCTGTTCRCTGTGGAGCGCAGGATGCAACGCAGTGTGCGTAGCCTGTGTGCTCCCAGAGGACAACATGCCTATTACTTGTCAGATTGCCACGCTGCAGCATGTCTTGTTCCCTCCTTCCGCTTCTCAATAGCATGCCTAGAGCATGGAAGAGCCTTGGGGTATCTTCCAATTTAACCCCTCAAGGCCAGTTTCCCCGTTCTTTTTAGCCTTCCACAGTTGCGTGTTTCTCTGAACAGTTTTACAGAAACTTAACTTTCCCCTCTTGGAGCAAAGCCTGAGAAAGAAATGGCCTGATGTGGGGTTTGGATTTATGGGCTGCTTGGTGCGTGTGATGAGCTGGTGTGAGTAACCTTGTCTTTACATGTTATTGTCAGCGCTGATTTTCTCATGCTTCTTTTTTGTCCTGACAAACATGACTTGGTAGATTAATGGCTGTTATTGCACATTGGCACGTACCATAAATTGAAAGCCCTGTAAAGTCCTAGAGAAAAATATTTTAAGGCTTGGCTCAGCAGAAGGTCTCACTTAACCGAATAGGAACAGACTGGTAACCCTGCTCTCTGCGTGTACTTTAGCTGTAAGGATCCTCTTTCTCTGTAGACTCTGGTAAAGTTATAGCTGATCTGGATTTCTRTGTAGGACTCTAGCATTTTGGCTGGCTGCTATTTTTTAATGCTCCAGATATTTTTGGCAAAGTACCACGATTCCAAGCTTAAGTTTGATTACAGAAAGGGCAAGCTGGAGGAGCAAATGGTTTGAAGACGGATACTTAACAGCACAAGCCAACAGGCAAAGCCGCGGTGTTGCTGACATCTGTTTAGCTTTTCTTCGTACGCTGCTGGGGAAACTCGGCGGCTGGCCG
>NW_028186149.1:9038279-9049892 GCF_003343005.1 Rhea americana
CGCGTGCCCGCGTGCGCGTGGAGAGCCGCAGCCGGAGGCCGCGCTCCCGCGTGGGCAGGGCGCGGGAGGGCAGCGGGAACGTCGGCGAACGCGTTCCGACGCCGTCGCCGGGCTCTAGCAGCGGGAGCGCGAGGAGAAGGGGGCGCGGGTTCCCCTGGCTCGGTGGCGGGCTCCCCGCTTCCTTGGACGGGGACTGGCCTTGGTTAGAACGCACAATTAATTTGTATTTATATATATGTAATGTAAGTTTGTAATGCGTTACATAATACACCTCTTCCAGCAAGGTTTTCCTTTAAATGAAAGTTTCTTCGAATCCGTTGATAAGCAGCTCACTTTCTCCACAATGCTTGTAGAATTGTCATTGATTTTTCTTTTAGGAGTAATTCAATAAAGCTAGTTCCTGTATTTGATTTCTCAATCTCTTAAATGGGATTTAAACCACTAATTCTGGGAAAAAATGTTGGTTTATATTTCTTCTTAACTGAAAAGTCACTGCTTTTCCTAATTGTTTACACTAACTTCATCTGCTTACTGGCTTTCAAGCACTAAATAATACTGAGCTCTCCTGGTTTGTCATAGTGTTTTCATCAGTATTAATTCAACAGCATTAGCGCAAGCACAGCTGTGCGAGGCTGCATGGAGCCCTTGGTGAGGTAAAAAAAAAAAAAAAAAAAAAAGGTATTGTAGGCTCTGCTGGGTTGGAGGGTAGCTTGCTCATCAGGACTTGAAGGCTGTATCCAGTTTTTCATTAGGAAGGTGATTTTGTGCTGTGCAATGCTAATACTGTCTGTGATGTTCTGTTGTCCATAGCTTAAAGGACACTGGAGTGAGTGTGCTCCGTGTTAAAAAGGTACTTGTAAAAGCTTAACATTTTCAGATCAGTTCAGTGGGTTAATCTACTAATTTTCTACTTTTCTTTCATTCTTGTTCAGTGATTCCTGTTCCTTGATTTCCAATCGCAGTGTTGATGCGCTGCTTACTGACTCAGTCCTTCTATGGCTGCTAACCTGCGAGTTTGATGTGAGGCGTTTTGGTGTTTCTTCTAAAACTTCCGTCTACAAATGACCTTTCAAATTGACATTYGTTTTTGTATATTCTGAAGCAACTTATAAGCAGGATATTACTGCATTTAAATCCATTAGACCGTTGCTAGTTGAGGTAAATCACGAGCGTGTGTTTGTAAGCGTGCTTACTTTGCAGCCTGTTTGGTCAGAGAGGTTAGTTGCTCCTTCCTTAGTGCGTTGCGGAAACTGAGGCTTGTTCTCGTGGTCCGGCCGTGCTGTGCGTTGTCAGCCAGACTGCGCCTGTTCTGTGTGTTCAATAAAGCCCAAACTGAAACTGCAAGTTCATGAACTTCCGGAAGCAGATGTCCCTCCTAAAACTGTGTCGCAGCAGGAAGTTGCAAAATTTATTCTTTGCAATTCTTCTCTCCAACTCGGAAAGAGCAGGAGACATCTCCACCTGGTAACTCTTATTTCTAGGGTTGGCCCAACTGCTTGAGCAGTCTGTCCACRCCTTTAACCCGCTGTCTGCACCGGATATGTAATAAACAGCCTTCTAGCAGGAAACTAACTTATTCTAGGGTTGCTTTTTGAGTGGGAAGGGGGTTGGGAGAAACATGGTTGCATCTTGGAAACTGCTTGTTGAAACAGAGTGATTGAATTTGTTTTTGCASGGGACACTCCCAGATTTTCCTCCTCCCTCCCAAACAAATTGCKCTCTGGGGGTAGTAATGGGACTTGGGAAAGGTTTGGGGCACTTGGAGGGGAGGGTTGTTAAGACAGCACGGGAGGGTGCAGCATGAATTGCCGAGCTGCGTCTAGCATAGCGGGATAAAGCAGGCAGGTCCTGAAGTCTCTTTGGTGCAGTGTTGCCGACCTCAGAAAATGTTCATAACAGTATTTCTCTGCAAATACCATAAATAAGTTCTATCTTTTTTAAGTAAAAAAGGTAGAATTCTTGTCTAACGATTCAAAGACTTAACCAAAGGGGGCTGGGGCAGGTAATTTTGTAGGCAGATCTTGCCTTGAGTTACTCTTTCAGGTGGCAATGCTGACTCATTCTTCGTTGYGAATGCTGCAATAAGGAACTAAAGTAAAATCAGTTTATACATGTTTTATCACTGAAAAGCTAAAAAGTGATATGCAGCATGTGTAAAGAATGGATTTATAGCAGAAAGTGGTCTTGTTCCCTCCAGGAGAGGGAGGGGGGACACACATGTCTATAGAGCTTAACCTTGGCTTTCTTCTAAATAGCAGCAGTTGCACGCCCCCGTGCTGCAGGCGTGAAGGCACGGCGTGCTTTATGSTCCTAGCTCTTGTTCGTCGGGTGAYGAGGTGCAGCTGCAGCAAAAGTAAGCGTGGGTTTCTGACCTTCGCGTCTGGCCGCTTTGCTGAGACGAATGCTTGAGTGGAAAGAGAACTGAGTCTTAATGTTTTGAATAGACTTAAAGATCCCAAATCTGGGAAGGGATAAACTGTTGCTTTACTGAGCTTGATTTGTTTTCCTGTCGTAGCATCTCCTGCGAGAGAGGAGTAAGGCATATGCCCTTACTTWAAGCACTGTGGAAGTCGGCACACGCTTACCCTAGTGGCGTGGGCCCGGGCGGTGGGGAGAACGGGTATGTCTGATGTGTCCATAGGCTTGCACGTGTTAACATTCAACTGCAAATGTAAGGATTTATTTCTTTGTCTGACACATCACGTGGGATGGCACTCGGTATATCCACAGAACTAACTTGTTCAGTATTTCTGATCTGCAGCATCTAACAAATCCTTGTTTCCTCTTGGAACGCTCCGTCTCTTCAGGACTATAATGTTACAGCTATGCTATAGGATCAGAAACACTTTCCTGCCAAATAAGTGGAAAATGTTCTTTTGTTGAAATTTCACACCAGCAAATTTTAATATACTGGCAGAGACCAGAATTGATTTTCAACTTGATTTTAATCAGCCACAAAGATGTTTAGTATTATAATTCTTGCCTTGGAGATTCATTTGGCCATATAAATGAGTATAAATGCTGCCTGCTCTCACTGTAGCTCTTGCCTTTGCTTATCTTGCAGCTTGACGCTTACTGAAAGATGTCGACGATTGGGGTAGCAGCCTCCTGTTCCGGCCTCCGTCCCGGTGCGTGGCTGCTGAAGCCAGGCGTGCGGAAGATGAGCTCCCTCGGCTTACACACGGCAGCCAGGTGTGCTGCCAAGGACTATTACGAAGTTCTCGTGCTGGGCGGAGGCGCCGGGGGAATCACCATGAGTGCTCGCATGAAGAGGAGAGTGGGGGCAGGAAACGTGGCTGTTGTTGAGCCAAGTAAGGTAAATCTTCATTAGATGTGAAAAGAACAAGCATTTTATGAATGTCACCAGTTCGATYTGGTTCTGATCCCTTCCCAATCCTGAACGTTTCTAAATGAGAAGAGGAAGCCAACTTGCCAGCCTTTAGATGGTTTTGCATGTTCCTCCTTCTTAAAGATGCATTTCTCCCTCCAGCTTTGCCCTACGAGGCTCCTGGTCATCTATGTAGATTCTTTTGTTAAGAATAAAGTGTTAGGAGCAAATTGCTTCTTATTTTGAGTGATGTACCTTCTTCTTAAAGTGCACTTACACAGTTCGTAAAAGTCYATTGAAACATTTCTTTCAGACTCATTACTATCAGCCACTCTGGACTCTTGTTGGTGCTGGAGCAAAGCAGCTGGCAACTTCTGCACGTCCAACCGAGAGTGTAATGCCTCGAGGCATCGAATGGATCAAATCTCGAGTTACAGGGTTGGATCCAGATAAAAACTGTGTCTGGCTGGAGAATGACAAGAAGGTAGTAATGTCAGAAAAATGTTATTCCAAATCTGTGATTGTGTYGTGAGTTGTCTGTCCGCCTGCTGCAGGATCCCTCTGATGGGGAGAGGCTGGGAAACTCGCTTCCTCTTATGAAAAGTACTTGATCCTAGAAGCTGTTTATAATCAAAATTGTTGTGGATAACTAGGTTAGAGTAACATCAACTTACAATATTGTCCTCATAGTGCATTTCCTTCTTTGTAGTGAACTGAACACAAAAAATAGAATAGTTTGCTCCGAACACTTGGTTTCATGTGTAGCAAAGGCCATGTTTATAACTCTTAATGCAGTTATAATTGTAACAATAAGTTATTAGAGCTTGTCTTTACTTCAGTAATACTCCTTACATCCCTTTCCCGTATGAGTGTTAAATGTTCTCAAAAAACTTCAGTTTACCTCAATGTGATGTTCTGTTTTGTCTAAAATATTTTTTTCCCTTACATAACAGATATCTTACAAGTATCTGATAATTGCCCTTGGGATCAGTCTGCATTATGAAAAGGTATTTGGTTACAATAATCACGTTCTTATGGGTTTTAATGGCATCATGTGCCCTCCTGAGTCACTTACAGTAAATAACTTATCACTACACTTTTCTACTACAGGAAGCCGAACACTGATACAAAGTAAAGAGCCAGAAGAYAGCCTCATGAATTTAGTTTGCCTCTCTATGGGTCTGGCTGTAATAATCCAAGTTACTCTTGGGAAGCACTTTAACAATAGCTTTGTTGTGTCTCTCTGGCAATACCAGCTGATGGGGCAGCAAGCTAAATCTGGAAGCCAATGCAGTCTTTGATAGTGAGACAGAGAGGTGGTGACTGCACTCCGAAGCATCTCTAATATAAGCAGAGATGGGGAAAATAAAGCAGTTAATAGAACTTGCCCTGCCTGAGTGATTTGCCCTCCTCTCCACTGCCTTTCTTACGGGCAGCACTTCAGAAGGAGCCAGCTGCGTTATCAGGCCTGTGTTTAAGTAGGCCCTGGACCCTTCTCACCCATTAGGTTTCTTGTACATGTTCATGGTGGTGCTCGAAGGAAGATGTTAATGCGTTCGTACTGAAGCAAGAACGACCTTAGCAAATACACAAGAAGAGAGAGACACAAAATGTGTTTGAGTAATTTGACTCTACTGGTTTAACCTGACTGGGGTACAGTGTAGTTGCTAATAATGTATCTGAGTCTCTCTTTGAATAGCTCCCAAGGTGGAAGTAAAGTAAGCCCTAGTCTGGTTAACTATAGTCACAGCAGATAAACTCTGGTGATCAGATGAGTGGAATAAGGAATTGCAGCGTTCATACAAATCTCTGTCAGTACAACCTGAGAAAACTGAATTCAGTATTCCATGGAGGAAGCCATGTAATACAACTAATCACTCCTACTCTGCAGTGAGATCTAGTGAATTTAATGAATAAAATTCATAGTAACAGATTTATGACCTGTTGCCCGAAGTGCCCAATTTAAYAATAGACATGGTTTCTCTTAAGTAGATCTTCATTAACAGCATACTTTCTGGTGTGGAGTGTAATGGCCCAAGACCCTGCAGTGCAGATGGCATGAATCCGTTTTCTCACCGAAGTTCTGCAGTCCCTCGCCGTTGAAACGGGGATGGCTGCCTTCTGCACAAACAGGTGCTCAGGCATAGTAGCAGCAGGGAAATAGTGGAAACAGTTCAGCTAAAACAAAATACCTTAGGAAATACAGGTGTCTGCAACTGGCTACTGAAAAGTTTAATTCACCTCAGAGTTTTCATAATGCCGTTTTTATATGGCTTTCACTTACGGTGAAGTGGCACTGACTTTATGCATTCTTACTCCAAATTTAATGCTTTAGTCTACAAAAGCTCTGATCWGTTTCTGTACTGAACACTTACGACGCAGGTCTTGCAGACTATTGTCATTTCAGTAAGTGTTACATCTCTGAGTTCTAATGGAAATACCTTTGGTTGATTTTCAAAATATTTATTATTTTCAAAAATACCAAATAGCTAGTGTATACGGACTTTTTTTTTGCCAGAGGCCTTTTAAATAGCTATTTCTCAAGTGTGCATTTAATACTTGAAGACAAATTTCTTGCCACTAGTATTTTAAACTTTAATTTTATTTTCTCAGATCATAAGTCTGTATTTTAAACCTTATTTTTATTTTTTAGATCAAAGGCTTGCCTGAGGGTTTTCATCATCCTAAAATAGGTTCCAATTACTCAGTTCATACAGTAGAGAAAACATGGAGAGCTTTGCAAGATTTCAAGGAAGGAAATGCCATCTTCACTTTTCCAAACACTCCAGTGAAATGTGCAGGGGCTCCCCAGAAAATCATGTATTTATCAGAGGCCTACTGGAGGAAAGTAAGTATTTTACCATCTCTGCCAACGCTTGTTCCCACAGCTAGAAGAAAGGCTTATTTTAAGGAGTTTTTACTATCTTTAAAATAAATGAAAACCACCAAAGAGAAATGTTACTCAAGATTCTTAAATGAAAGTGACTGAATTAGTATTTCTATTGTTAACATATACCAAATGAAGCTAACTGAATTGTACATAAATATTTAGCACAGATTTCACATGGGAAAAATGTGTGGGCTTCAGGATTCATAAGGAAAGAACTGTTTACCTTACTACCTGTGAGCCACAGATGCGACACTGTTCTCAGTGCAACTTAAAGCTTTAGGAGGTGCATTAAAGTCTCAGTGGGGGGCATTAGGGCATTCTTGTTGCTTTAAGTGCTGAGTGCAATCCCGCTGCGGCTGCTGGTCTTTACGCCAGTCTGCAGAGCGGCTGTGCTTGTTCCGTGTCGTGCTCCGTCTCAGCATGGGGAGTCAGAGCCGGACCGCTAAAGCAAGCTTTGCGGAAACAAAAGACAGCCTCAAGTGGACGTGTCATACTTCATACATGTTTAAGTTTCACGAGCTCTCCGCTAGGCAAGCGTCCAAAAAATGTGTAGAACTGACGGTTTCGGAGTGCTGTGTAATTCTGAGCTGGTACAAATGCTTAACCTGCACGCAGTAACGTCGCTCAGTGAATTGCACCTGCCTCTTCTCACGAGCACCTCTGTGCCTCGCTCAGACGCAGCGAAGATGAGCTTGTTTAGCTTCTAATGTGGTCTGGAATAGCTGCATCTTCAGCGTTCTGATGTTTACACTTTTTAAATAGTAAAACTGTTAGTGCAGTTCAATTGGCTCTTCAATAGCATGGCACAGTTCTCAACTCTTGATGCTTCTGCTAGCTCATCACACCTTCTAGAGAGAAAATGCTAATCTGATTTCTTTTCTTTCTTTCTTTCTTTCTTTTTTTTTTTTGCAGACAGGAAAACGATCCAAAGCAAACATAATGTTCAATACTTCACTTGGTGTCATTTTTGGTGTTAAGAAGTATGCTGATGCATTGCTTGAAATAATAAAGGAGAGGAATATTACTGTTAACTACAGACGCAACCTTGTTGAAGTTCGAGCAGACAAGCAGGAAGCTGTGTTTGAAAACTTGGACAAACCAGGAGCCACAGAAGTTCATCAGGTCAGGAGCTTTCAGACCTCTAGTCTGGTCCTTAYGTATACTGAAGCATAACTACCACATTATAAGAACGTAATATTTATTGCTCTGTTATATACTGTCATTTGCCTCCTTGGCAAAAAACTCTTCACAATGTTCTCATTGCCTTATATCAACACAGGTGTGATTTGCTCTGATAAACTATTCATGTAGCACCTTTACTTTGTCTAGTATGAAATGCTTCACGTCACACCCCCAATGGGGCCACCTGATGTACTCATCAACAGTCCTGTCTCGGATGAAAGTGGCTGGGTAGATGTACATACGGAAACTTTACAACATAAAAAGTATCCTAATATATTTGGTATTGGAGACTGCACCAACCTTCCAACATCAAAAACCGCTGCAGCTGTCGGTAAGTAGGGGGAAGAGGTGTGTGTGTGTCTGTCAGTATGCTGCTTTTAAACTAGACAGATTTAATCGTACTTGTTTTGTTACATTAGGTCTAGACTTCAAATCTTCCATCTTTTCACAAAAACCTATGTCTGCTGGGCAAACTAACGTAGTATGGTTAGCTAGGTACCACCACACTGATGCTATTAACCACAATTACAGTGCTCTTCTAAATGACTTGCGTTTGAACTAGTTCTAGTTTCTCTGTGTTCATAGAATTGCATAAAATCAATGTAATAGTCTCACATTTCTTCATTATTCAGTAAAAAACTTTCTGCAGTATCTTAGAAGCTCACACGTATATGTCAGCTAACTGATAAGTCACTACTGAAGAATCACGTGTTCTGTTCTTGTTGCCACAGGAAAGTGGCAAGGAAAAGTGCACAGGATTCAGTATAAAAGCACTTCAGGCATATTTGTATCAGAACTAAAAAGCAATGTAAAATATAAGGCTGAACATACATGTGCATGCATACAGAAAGGCCATAGCTTTATTGGTGTAGCTCAAAGAATAGCATATTCAACTATTCCAGCAAAGGAGGCTGGAATACTTCCCTTGCAGCAGTAAAAATGAAACAAAGCAAACAAATGAAGCTTCAGTGCTTAGTATTTGGGAAGACCAAGCAAGTATAATTTGGCATAGCAGAATACTTGCTGAAAATATATAGCTCACATTTTGTTWAGCCTTCACATGGTGGAAATAATAAGGTCAAAACACTATTCCGGTATGGAATTTTCCATATGTGATTTTTACCTGGGACTGTAAAATTCACAAACGGGTTTGAAATGTAAGTTCAATTACAGCTGAATTAACAATACGCCCAGCTACTATTGTTTGCTCTAGTGCTGACGATAATTACTGCCAGAAGCAAAGCCTTAATACGATTGCTTTTATCTTTATGTAGCTGCCCAGTCTGGAGTGCTTGATAAAACTATTTCCATGGTAATGAAGAACCAGTTACCAACTAAAAAGGTACCTAGAGACCTTCTCTTAGGAAAAAAAAGTTATCTTGAGTATTTTCTGCACTCTTACGTGGGAAGTCTCGCTAAGCAAGAMGCTAAACCAGTGTAAAGCGTACAGAAAGGGCTTCGTGTCAGGAATGCGGGTGCTGAAGAACTGGCTAASTACTGTATGGCATAATAGTCATTTAATTGCGTAACTCACATTCTTGATACTGTCTTTCAAAATACTATCAATTTAATTCATTGGCTTTTGAGTTCTCTGCCAACTCAGGAACTTTCAGTTCCTGAAAGGCTGATTAGGCTAGATTTTTCTACAATACAGGTGGCTTTTATTCAAAGCAAAACTGTTGATTGACTACTATCTCCTGTTCTCTGGGGAAAAGACTGCAAACTTCACAGATCCGCGCTACATTCAGCTTGCCCCCCCGCCCCGTACAGAACCTTACCATCTAAGGAGGAGCTAGGTGGAAGCGGCAGGGTCTGGTTTTGTTTGTGCTCCAGAAGCTGTCGTGCCTGTGACTGTGTACAATTTTTCTTTAAGAGAGAGCTCTCATTTTACGTATGGCTTCTGAATGAATTTTCCTGAGAATACTAGCCTGAATATCATAGTCCATACTGCTGTGATCCTCTGGAAGTTTGTATGACTATATTCAAGAATCTGTTTCTATACTGTCTATTAAAGCCAGCACCAGCTCRTCCTAGTTTACTAGTCACCTATTCTCCTGGTTACAATAATACTTGGCAATTAATGAGACAAAWCCCTATTGTTCTAGGTATTAGTACTCATATATGCAGAGTTCCTAAGCAAATGTACAACCTGCATTTGACAGACTGTTTTAATATTATGGTTGTTATGCCATAACTGGCCTAGCAGTCCCCCAAACTTGCTAGTATTAACACTATATAATTTTTTTTAATGGTGTGTTAATGCAGAAACATCCTAGAAACTGGCTTTGAAATACAAATGCTGATCACGTAGCTTGCAGTATTTCAGCATATGGACTTTACTCAGTATAATTAGATGAGCATGCTCTTTGTTGCAGTACGACGGATATACTTCCTGCCCGCTAGTCACAAACTATAACAAGGTGATTCTAGCAGAGTTTGACTACAACGCTCAGCCCCTGGAGACCTTCCCCATCGACCAGGGCAAGGAGAGGGTAACCATGTACCATATGAAAGCTGATATGATGCCGCTTCTCTACTGGAATGCATTACTCAAGTAAGTATTCCTGCCTGAGCAGGCATAGCTGCTGTGGTAATTCATTCAGAGCAAAGCTGGGTGCAGATGTTTTCAGGCTTAAAACTCTTCATTAGGAAAGCAGTTGCACTGCAAACTGTGTAGTGTGCCCTTAGTCCTGGACTTCCTGAGGATGCTGGGCACTTGGCTAATAAAAAGGGTTTGTGGAAGAGCAGGGTTGACTTACACCGTAAGGTGCCCCTTGCCCAATTTGCAACAGCAGAACTGAAGCAAAGATTACTCTTCAAAACCACAAAACCCCCACTTTGACAGTAGGTGCCTATGTAACCTGATAAAACAACTTTCTGCTTTTCTAGGGGCTACTGGGGAGGACCAGCTCCTTTCAGGAAGCTAATGCATCTGGGCTTAAAGTAAGTGCTGGTTCCTGATGCTAGTCAACACTTTTGACGAAAAACCGACTAGTCTCTGAAGGGATGGATATGTATCCTTCTTCTTGGCCTATTTTCTAGTTAAGTGATGTGATTTTTGTGTTTAAATCATAGTTTTGTCTCAGATTCATTTTCCTGCTCACCGCTCTTCTGCTTAAACTAATGCTGTAAGATGCTTTCATACACGCAGGAATTTGAGTGAACTTGCCTTAAGCTCTAGGACACTACTGAAAGCTGCTGCTGCAGTCAGTAAGCTTAAACCTGTTGTGTATGCAACTCTGAAAGCTGTAGTCTGTATGTAATCGGTATGTGCACTGGACTTAACTGAACAAATCAATGTTAATAAAGTGGTCTACAACTCCTCTTGTTCTTTCACTTTTGAAATAGGAGCCAAATCAATCCCTGTTTCGTCAGTAAGAAAAAGTTGCYATCTCATTATAGAAGATAGTGTAGGTTATTGACAGGGAACGATTCCTCAAGCCCTCCYGGTTTTTCTAAACTCACCTAAGGTTTCCTTTGAGACTGTATGACCAGCCCCAACCTTTTTTCCTCAGACAAGAACCAAAGCAATTACATTAAACTTTATGCTAGGTTTTAGGAAAATCCTTCTCTACCCAGAAGAGAAAGGCTTTTATGAAAATGCAATCTGAGCTAATTCCTAATGTAAAGTGCATATACTAGCATAATCATGCCCTTTCACATCAGTTCACTGAGAGCTTTTTACTGGTRCAGTTTAAGAATATAGTGAAGTGAATCCACTAGAGAAAGTGAGAAGACTTAAGTTACATACAAAGCAGATACCAGTCCCAAGCACAAATTAAGACAACTGGTGRCAAGAGGGAAATGTTCTTTAATCATGACCGTAGTTAGCTGAGGTTCAAGGGAAGATTGAACAGGAGTAAGAGTCTTCACAGAAGCTGGAACTTTAGTGGTGGTCAGGTACACATCTTGGAGCAAACAGGAATCTTCTTCACCCACAAGAAGAAATAGCAGTTTATTTCTAAACAAAAAACACAAACTTTTTTAGTTATAGCTTCATGCTTTTCAGCCTAGCCTTTAGAAGGAGAACATATTCACTTAAAATTAAACCACTAGCTTTGAGTTGTTATAAGGATCAACATATACCTGCATATTAAGTAGTTCTTCAATCTTGTTCTGGATCTGTCCATACACCTCATTAAACAGTTCCTCCTTGGATTTTGTTCCATTCAAGTGCACTTAAAATAAGAATGTTAAAAAAAAAAAAAAAAAA
>NW_028186149.1:9049944-9051813 GCF_003343005.1 Rhea americana
ATGGAAGTTCTAATTCAAAGAGCATGCAACTTGAAAGAGTTGGATGGACTGTATTTCCCTGAAACTAGTCAAGTGCTCTCGCTTCACCAGAGGGTTTGAAAAGCAGTTTCTCATAAAACAGTCTTACAAAAATGCTTTTGTCATTAAAGACTTACCCACATCAACTCCAAGGTCTTCCATTATTTTCCTGTGCTTTACATACATAGGCCAGACATGGCCATCAAACAATCCAGGTGGATCTGGTACAGTGTAGTTCCTTGAACTATATTAAGACATTGTTATACATGGGTAATGTAATTGGAGTTTGGGAAATTGTACATTAAGCCCTCAGTTTCTCTGCACACTAGCCTAAGCCTCTTGGCTTCTACTTAGTTCTTGAGCTTATCAGAAATTAGTGTTTGGCACTAGCTGCAAGAATAGAGGTGGCAAGAAGGGCTGGATTTTGATGTGCTGGCCCAAAGCATTCAAAAGGCAAAAAAAAAGATTAAGAAAGATTGAACTTAACATTGAAGAATAGTCTTCTCAAATAGCTGGCTGCAAATTCCACTGAAGCTTAACTGTTCTCAGAGTTTAACCTGCTTCAYTTGCATGAAGAACATTGTATATGTACAAGAATACAGCCAAATAKAAAACCCCAGGATAGACCAAATCCTAGAAACCATGATAATGGGAAAATGAGAAGGCTATTCAAAGAGCTATGCTGAATTTGAACATTAGCCTTGTGCATACAATAGTTTGGCAGAACACTTGGGGGCTTGTTCAGTGAAGGAAGCTACGACTGTCTACACAGTAGCTACATCCTTGTTTATCCTTTCTACACAGTAGCTACATCCTTGTTTATCCTTTCTTATCTAAAAACTGTAAAGAGTAACTGTAAGTCCTGAACGGTGTAAGATATTACTAGTTTAGGAGAGGTTCTTTAAAAAGTGAACTTACCTTCTTCTCCTTTTACATTCTTCATATGGAATAGAAAGAAAGTACCGATGGTGGAATACATCAATCAATGGCCTGAAAGAGATATGTAAGTGGTTACAGCTAGCCTATATGATTAGTAGTAAGAAACAGAAAAGTAAAGCTACATTTGTTTCCTATACTTAGAGCTATCTTCAGACTTGTGACAAACTCCCCATTAATTTGTATCAGTGCTAACTCTTGGTTTAGAACAGGACTTCTTATTCTGTTGAAGGCTGACCTGTCTGAATCATGTTTTTTTTTTTAAAAAAAAAAAGTCACAACTTGATTACCTGTAGGTGTAAAGTAGGAAGCCTTCAACAATAAGGATGTGTATGGTGTCATCTTCTCCCTCTGTATCTTKCAAGATTTGGGCATCCAGCGTGTTATTGATCCCATGAGAACGTTCAAACTTGACCGGGTTTTTTTTCCAAGCGTTTATGGTACTCATCATAGCTTCCATATCCAGTGCACTAATCACTAAAACAAAACATACAGYAATCATTAAGTAGTAACTAACTATCGTTTAATATTAGATATGCAAAAAAATATGCACACGAAGAATCAAATAAATGCTCAGGAGAGTTACAGTTTGTTTGGTATCTCTGTAACAAAGCCTTACCATCATACTGTTTAAACCCATCTTCAACTTCTATTTCATCTTGAGGCTGAAACAGTTACAAGAAGMAGCAGCTTAGTCAGCACAGCTACCGGGAAGCCCATTTCAAACAGGGATGAGAGATCCGAGCCTTGGTAACAGCCCACCGAGTTACAAACGAGAGCCTTAACCCTCCACCAGGTTTCTTCGCAGCAGATAAAAAGCAGCCACAAGCCCGAGATAAAGCGGCCGGCTCCTCTATCTTCCCAGGAGCGGCGAGGCGCCGTACGGCGCTCCAGCAGCGCGGGAGGCTCAGCGCC
>NW_028186149.1:9053613-9067700 GCF_003343005.1 Rhea americana
ATTTTTATGTCTGTCTAGCATCTAAAAAGAGAAGCTTCAAATCTTTTGAGACTACTCCTGAATTCCTGAGTTTAACATTACCAATACACCTAGATTAATGGAGGCCTCATGTCTCCCCATTACACCTAGATAAATGGAGGTCTCTCTCTCCTGACTCTCAGCTTTCTGTGAAGCTTCAGGACTCCAAAAGACCCATGGAGAATCAGGCTATGTAGYAGTGTTATGATGTAGTTTGAGGACTACATCTTAAACTAAATTTATATTAATAAAAGCAGGATGCTACCTCCAAGCAGTTAAGCTCATTCTGCAGMAGGGCTTCTGCTACTTGGCCCTGAGGCTCTTCCAAAATCTTGGCAGATTTTTTGTTAATCTTTTATCAAGGAAGACACTTTTACTGTACTCTTGAAGTGTTATTTTTGAAACTAATTTTTCTTTTAGAAGTGGAAATTTGACTTTTTTTACTCTACCTTTCCATTCAGATATGTAAACATCCAACTGTTACAGGATTTTAACATGAAGTGAGTAACAAATGAGCAAAGTAAGGTAAAGAGCAAATTGAAAGCCCAAAACAGTGATTTTTAGGAAGGCGACTAGGCTGGAATATGTTTCTCTCACGTGGATTCAAAATTGACAAAGTTGGAGGGATGAAAGCTGCAGCAACTCAGCCAGCGCAGAAGTTCCCACAACAGCTCGGCTGGGACAGGGTAGCGATAGCCTGCGTCTGCTGTGAGGTGGCGTATGCTAGCTTTACGTTCCTTATCGTCTGCTGAGAGCTCAGGGTCGAGGAGTTCTCGCGGTCAGACCTGGAGTCTACAGCCGTTCGTGATGAACAGATACATTTTTGTAGGTTTGTGTGTTGTTAATCAGGATTACTGTGCATATCTCATGTCTACGAAGAGAGGTGAGGCTGTTGATTCAGGCAGACACCTAGCTCTTCATACAGAATCCATGTTTTATACGGAAAATGAAAGAATATTCTGAATACTTTTGCAATACGTAGTGCTGATAGAACAAACTGAACGTTTCGCTCCGCCAAGTGCCTCTAAACATTCGCAAAGCTCTTCGGCACTTCCAGGCTCAGGACGCCGCTGCAACGCCGCTCGGCGCGGCGGGGCCGACATCTGCGCCCGTGCGCGCGCTACCCGCTTCGCCGGCCCTTTGTCCCATCTGCTCGGCGCTGCTGCTGCGCTGCTGGAAAACAGGGAGAAAGAACAACAGGACATTGTCCAGCCCYAGCCTGCGTGCCAACAGTGACAAAACGTTGTTTTCTCCTCGGTTTGGGGATTCTTGTTGGCTTTTATTAGTCTTGGGTGAGCCGGAACACATGACGATGTTTTTAAAAWTTTTCCAGCTACCGTGGGAAGCGCGAGTGTCCGGGAGGAAGGCGGTGGCCTATGCCCGGACGCCGCTGTGCCTGTTTTGGAGGCTGCTTCCCTGACTCATGCGAAGGGAAAGACGAGTCCTGTCGGAAAACACCCCCGGAAGAGAGGCAGCGCTGCYGGCTTTCCGGATGACACCCGCAGAGCTGCCGCAGGCGTGGAAGTGAGCCACCGGCTATATGGGTAGCGCTGAGAAAACTGCACTGCTCTACAGTTTCGATGCCAAACTAGAGCGCTATTTTTGGCTTTCACTCTCCTTTTTTTTTTTTTAACACTTGTGGGTAAGCATCAAGTGCGCTGCAGAGCAGACCTCTGCAGCAGCTGACGGCGCGAAGGGATTTGTCCCCGGGCGCGGGACCGCGCTGCCGCGTCCCCGCCGAGCAGCGGTCCGGCACGGGGCCGGGAGCCGGGCGTGAGCTGGCGTGGCGAAGGACAGGAGCTGGCCGCGTGCCTGCCCGCGCGCGGGGCAGCCCTCCGGGTCCGGACRCCCCCGGAGCCGTAGCTAACGTGCAGGTATGCCCCGAGGCCCCCGCGCTGCTCGGGTGCCCGGGGGGCGTAAGGCACAACCAGCACCGGGGCATGGGGGTGGTCCCGGGGCTAACTGGGTGCTGCTGAACTCATCTCACGTCTCCGCAAGTCTGCTTTCCAAAGGGCGCTGTTCCTCTCCAGAGACACGCTAGGATTTTTAAGAAAAATCTTCRTTTTGATACAGTCTCCTTAGTATGAAATAAACCAAAACGATCTGCAGTTAATGCGAAACGTAGGCGAAAGCTCGGGCGTCTGCATGTCCTCTTCTTTGCTGCATTTCTACAAGGCGTCAGTGGCCTCTGTGAGAGGATGAAGTGAGGTGGAAAGTAGTAATTTAGATAATTACAACTCAGATAAYGAGTTGTACTAAAATAACCCAGGATAAAATTGAAGTTTTGCGTTCAATAATAATGTATCACATAGGCCACCTAAAGAKAAGGGGGAAATGTAGCAAATGCTGTGAAAGAAGGATGACAGACCCTTACCCAAACCTGCCTGAAGYGTGAGACGTGATGAAGTGGAAGAGAACCACAAAGGGGAAGGAAGCAGGTGTGCTGATTACCTAACTGGGGTCGATATAAGAAATGCCTGTGACGAGGGAGTTCATGCTCTTTGTGAAGACTTCAGTGTGGATTCAGAAAGGCTGAATTCATAAAGCTGTAACCTCTGTCAAGCTGTAAGCTTTCTTAAAAAAAATCATTATAAAATGTTTTTATAGTGAGCTGGGATAGGGGAATGTCAATGTGAAAAGCTGTTCTATAGCCCTGAAGTTGATATAAAGAAGGMTATAAAAGCAAAGTCACTAAAGGCTGTCTAAAAAGTTGGTTTTATCATAGCTTTTGGTGCTTCCAGTCAGTTACCTATTATGACCCCAATTTTGGCCTGTTGTATTAATAATTTTTGTATGTTCTAGGCAGCTTTAGGCTCTGTTTGGTGATCTGTTTTGTTGACATTATAAAGACTTTTTTTCTGGTTTTATGGGTTTGTAGAATTTTCTGTACTTTGAACTTCTGTATGTCTAAAAATAATTATGTACGATATAAGACAGAGGCTCTCTTTTTGCAAATATTTGTGTACTTTAAGAATTCAGTCTGGGCTTCAAAGCTATCATCTCTGGAAATACAAAGCAGTTTGTAATTGGTGGCTAGTTCTACTTACAACAGGATCACAGACTGTGTGTTAAAGCCTTAACTTAATTCTAGTATTGCTTTGGTATTACACTTCTGTAACGAAGTAGACCTTATTCTACTGTTGTCATCTGGGAGTAAACATATGTAACTTTAGCCATGATTGCTGACACAAACGCACTGATTTTTAGGTTGACCCTAYTCCTCTATGCAGATATGCTTAAAAACTCTTTTATAGTCTTGTTCTAGTTTTGATTGAATGTCTATTGCTCAGTAACTTGCAAAACTCTATTTTGGTATGTGTTGGTAGAATAAATAATAATCTCTACAGGTGTAATCATCGGATGATTGCTGTGATCTTCACCTGTGAATCTACACAAGCAATTCCTTGCCCAACTCACCTTAGCAACTGCATCTTGGTCTTTGCACTGCTTTAAATTTAAGAGAAATAACGAAGTTTAACAAGACGTTGTAATCCACTGAGAGCTATAATGACTGAGTTCCTGGTTTGTTTTAACTGGTGCAACGGTGAACCGCCCCAGCCGGTGGGTAGATGTACAATAGCTGGTTGTTATCAGATTTATAGTTTGTCTTTCAGTTATGCAGAAAACACTTTTGTTGTCATGTTGCTTTGCTTAGATTGCGCTAAGGAAAGCGAAAGCTAAAAATGGACCTGTTACACCACGTTTAAACTGTGTGTGTTTTGCCAGAAGCTATGGTGCTGTGGTTATTTGCAGCTCACAGGCTTGCTGTGTGAGAACATTTTTTTTTTTTTTTTTCTTGAAGCATTTGAAAAGTTAAAGTCTTGCTGGAAGTCAGCAGCAATAAGGATGAGTTTGACCCTCTCTTACTGCGAACAATCTGAAAGTTCAGTTGTGCTGCTGTGAGGAGTCACTGGGGGCCAGTGGTGTTTGGTTTCCTCTAACTGAGCTGTTTGCTTCTGCCTTAAAGCAGTCTCTTCTCTGAATAGAAACATGGATATCCTCTTTCTTGCAGAAGAGGCGTCGGAGACTGGACCGGGATATGATAGGAGAGCCCATGAACTTTGTGCACACTGCGCACGTTGGGATGAGAGAGATGAGCACTGGCTTTTCATCTGTAAGTGTGCACTGCTTGGACAAATCTCTGCTCAATAACTTGTACCATAGATAGCTACTAAAATACAAGATATTTAGAAGCGAGGGAAACGCCTGCTCCCTGCCCTGTGAAAGAATAGTGTCAGAACAGAATAATCTGTTTTGAGTAGTGCAYGTACAATGCTGTGGAAGATGTGCTGAGTGGAGAGGCTGACTGGTCCAGAACCTTTACCTGTGACGAGAAACTCCTAGGTGCGAGTTTGGTAGAAGCATTTCATACTGAATCTGGAAATTGCATCACCCTGAAGTCAGATCTGTGTTAGGGTGGGTGATACAAGAATCAGTTGGATCTTGGAGAGGAAGACCCATTTCATGCACCAATTTAAAATGGTGTTTAAAYATTCTGTGTTCCTATTTCTTCCCATTGCTATTGGGACCTAGTGCTGTAAACACATAGCTCATCTGCTTCTTCARACTAATGCTTTTAATAATTGCTTTGACAACAACTAGATTAAGATGCATGTCCTAAAACTTTTTTTCTAGGCTGTATCAATTCAGGACCACATGAAGTCTAAAGGTGGCTACACAAATGGCACTTCTGCAACGATTCAAACATAAACAATTGAGAGAAGCTGAAATCTGCCTTATGAGAACCTCCTGGACTGAGTTTTCATATTACCTAAAACATCTTTATGATGGAGTAGAGAGAGTACTTGAATTATAAATAGGTCAGTGCAAGCTTTGGCACAATAAATTCTGAGTAAATTATTGTAAATTGTCCTTAAAATGGTTTGTTGTGGTAGTGTTGTAGTAACACCTGTAATGCAGTATTGGAGGTCTTCCTGACTTCCCACCTGTGTCCTAAAAAGCTAAGTTGTCTTGTGAGGTGTGACTGAAGGTTGGTATGAATTATTTTGGTCTTGATCTCTCTTCTCAAGAAATGCAGGAAGTGATTTAATTGGAGGATATCACTTGTTTGCACTTCCTAAACAGGCTAAACTGAATATCTAAGTAGGATCTTATAGCCTTATAACTTCAAAGTTAATTTTTCTGATGCCTTACAATCTAATGTATTAGTCTACTGAGCTCTACTTTGGTATTTCCTCGTGACTCTTTATAGTAATGAACTCTAACATGGTATAGTGAGCTGTGTCTCAGGAGCCCAGTGGAACTTATACTTTGCTGTGATAAAGCCTCTGAAACCTTTAGCCTCTGTAACTAAAAATCCAAGTTTTGCAAGTACACCTACTTTAAAATGAGGCTTAAAACCCAGTATTTCAGTTACTGGGCTGCTTCCCTTTCATATGCACTGGAATAGCTATAGATATTAAGAGAACAAATTTAATAATACAAGTCTGCTAATTTTAAGTGGTGCTACAAAATATTCACAGTTGCATGTTAATTTTGCATGAATATTTCCAAATTTTAAATGTATTTAAGATCACTCTACCTGTCTTTAACAGTAATTACACAGTACTTCAAGGGGGATCTCATTTGTCTTTCTGACTCCTTGATTTCAAGACCGCTTTCTTAGATGAACTGAAATCTTATGTATGTTTTTAAATTATATGGTTTAACTAAAATGTATTGCTTAATTGCTGTGGTCATGTGAAGGGTGGAAATTAAAAGAATACTATGAGAACTTGCAGGAGACTATTAAACAAAAACAATCTCCTGCAGAGTTCCAGCATTTCCTATAYTTGTACACTTAGTCATACTCAGCCCACAGTTTATCACTGCTTTTAGTGATTGACAAAACTGCTGAAATCGAGCTCTACTTTTCTTTTACCCAAACACTGACAATTGTTCCCCAGCTCAACTGTGAACAACAACCAGCCTAAAAATACGGGAAACCTGCTTGCTGTCATAGGATTAGCTAAATACAAGTGTTCAAATTTCTGCCAGAACAGCGCTGTCATGCTGGAAGTCAGTGACGCTCCTCCCTTCCCGCTGTATGTGTGAGATCAGCTGTCAGCTTCTGCTCCCTCTCAATTATCGGCCTTCCAGAAATCTAGCTAGCAGAGCTCTTAAGTATGATTCTGCTCGTGGCTTGTGATGCTTACAGATCTAGGCTGTTCATCTGCAACGTTGAAGTGTTAAATTGCCTCCTCTGCATGTACACRGGGAATTAAAGTATAAGAGCTAGTACTGTGTTTCTTTATGAATTAAACAAAAAAAAAAAATCCCCCCCCCTTTCCCATATTTCCTCTTTAACATTCTCTCTTCCTCTTTGGCCTTTACTTCCTGTAAAAGCATCCACATTATCGCATTTGGCCACTGCATAAAACAAGTCTATTACCCATGTCTTGCTGGATGCTTACTCTTGGATTACAATATATACTGTATTTTAAATGCACTTTTAAATTAGCCTGAGGTAGCTGTATGTCTATCACTTTAAAGAGTCTTTCATAATTCTGCTGCCTTACTAACCTCAGGTTTTTACCAATAAGCTAGTTAAGATACAGAATTCAAAGCAGCTAAATCCTGTAGACTGAGAAAGCATGAAGTGACCAAGTTGTTAAATTTAATATTTTTATCTGCCCTTAAATTGAGTTCATGTGTCTGTTGGTGTGTACTTGCCCAGAAAGCAGAGCAGTATTAAATACTAGACAGCTGTGATGAAGAAAATGTGTTGCACTCTTTCAGTACYGTAGGAAAACAAACTGAACAGGAGTTAGTATTTCCTGAAGACCCATTCAGTAAATTAATGGCGAGCATGGTATATGCATAACTAGAAATGAAGTTGGTGATTGTCAGTTCTTCTCTTTAGGAATATATCCACAGAGAATTTGTTATTAACCAGTTCTTATTTAACTCTTTTTAGAAAAAATCCTTGACTTCATTCTGTAAACTAAGCAGCAATATCTGGTGTAAAACAAATATTTTCATCAGTATTCTCTGGGACCATTTTAAAGTGAGCTGAAAAGTCATATTATTAGAAGGAAATATTTTGCTATTGGATTGAAGGTGGTGGTGTTATTAATCTAAACAAACATAAAAGCATGTTGTGGGACTTGGATAATTTTCCTTCCTTCTTAGTAGTTTAATTGCAACTCTTACTAGCTGTGATCTGTCATGTAACTGGCTGTGTAAACCTATCTAGGTTATAATAAATCTGTTGTACTAAGCACTTTCATTCTTCTCATATTGTAATAATCTGGATACTTTGCACTGAAAACCTGTTGGTCAGCTGCATCAGCATGGCTTGAAACTTTGCACAAAATCAAATTTATCCACTAGAGAGCGCAGTTTTTCTAACAAGTCTCTTCTGCCTCTGCAAGCTACTGCTTGTGTGTGTTTTAAAAACTTGACTGAAATAAAGTACAGCAAATTAGACCAAAAATCAGATCCTTCTATCTACTGTGCAGGCTGTAGAGTCTTTGCATCAGTGTAATGTGGCAATGAAACATTACTGCTCTGACTTGATGGCATTTTCTGCTGCTCTTGTCAGAAATAAAATTACTTGCTAGCAGAGCAGGATCAAGCTTTTCACATAGTCTGGCAGATTCTTGGTGCTGTGTGTTTGCCTCTTGAAAAGAGGTTGAGTGGGGGAGATGTAGCTGTTTTAAGCATTGCCCCTTGATCCCTTGATGGCCATGCTAGTCTTACCCCCTACTCCATATCTCTGCATAAAGTTGCAGCAATAGCCAGTGTAGAGATAATATGGAAAAAAATGGCTTTTTTAACCTGCTATCTCCCTGGCCTCCTGCAGGGGCTTTCTAACCTGGAACACAGCAGAACCTTATACAGTAGTTATCTTACAGCCCAGGCGTGCAGTGTTGTTCCTTGTATGGTCTTGGCCTGCTGGACTGCCAGGTGCTTCTGTGACTTCCACTTTCTGGAGAGAAAAGCTCTTTGAGATTAATCCATGTTCTTACTCCTACTGTGCGTGCAAGAATAAATGAAACTTGACAATACTAACCCTTGTGGCGGTGTGCTTCTGAAAGACATGTTACTAAATACGGTAGCATAGCGAAATATCTCAGCTGAAGATGATCACATGGCTGCTCTTGATTGTTTTTGGACGCTGTACTTTGCTATCGGTACAATGACTCCGCTGTAAACCTAACAGTTGAAGATAAGAATATTATTGTCTGCCTTTCATGATCTTCACGGAGAGATAAGATTAACTGGAGGAAGCCTGAAGTTACAGGCATGATGACATGAATGGGTAAGTTCCTATAAGGCTTGCAGATGCTCTGTGGTCCTGCAGATGTGACTGTTCAARTGTCTCATGCACTGTGCTATGAAATGATTCTGCTAATGGTAGAGGTACTTGAGGAATAACAGGCAAAAGCTAGACCTTCCTTCCTACTACTCCATTCCCTCTCCCTGAAGGAAACAAATTCTTCAATGGGGCTGGCTTAAAGGGAAAAAAAAAGTACTGACAGTGGTTCTGGCTTGCGTTATTTACCAGATCATGTTTCTACTTCATAACCCCTCAAAATAAGCATAATAGAGTGGAATGTTTTTAAGGAAACAAGGCTGCTGGAAATTATGTATAGTATGTATTAAAAAGGTGTTGAGATTTGCACTTCGACTCCTTTAGACCATAGTGCTACTCCTACTATATACCTTTCTGTCTTAATAGGTGGATTGGATCAATGCAAGTCTGGACCTGAAATAGCAGTAAATGACTAAATTTAAACTGTAGGTGCTTATCTTTCCACCTAAGGTCCCAGTGCAGCTAAGGAGATGCTCCATGGGGATGGTTCTTGGGCTTCTGCAAACAAACTGCACTTCCTTCATGCACACTAATGAGTCCAGCATGCAGAGCACAAGCCACTCATATCAGTGGTTTTCCTGTTGGTACTTGTGTGGTTAAAATATGTGAAGTCTCCTAGTACTGCAGTGATTAGGAAATGGCCTGTTGTTGGTGTGGAGTTACTTGGACCTATTGCCATATGCAGTTTTGAGCCTGTTTTGTGCTTTCCTACAAGAAAGTGTAAGTTCTCCTTGCTTTGGCGCAACCCTTTACGCTCTAGGAAAGGTGGTGGAAGAGGTTTAAAGGTCTTCTGGGAGCTACAGAAAAATGAAATGTGCATTTGAAGTAGGTCTGGATGCTGGGGAGAGGCACTGTGGTGTGCCTTCACAGCTGTGAGGAGCTCACACGGGGCAGAACCTGTGATTCCATAGTATGTTTGATTCCTGTGACACATAGGACAGTGCTGTTACCACCAATGTGGACAATGCTGGCAGGGTGTCTGTGACTGGTATATTGAGGAAATTAGACACTTACACGCATGATTAAGCTGGGACTTTCTACCCTTCTCTTCAATGAAACACAGGTTCCCGAAGTAATTCTAATAGATGCTGGTATCCACTCCTGCAGCAGCTTAGGAAGCTGTCTGCAAAGAAACATGGAGACACCCAGAAGTCTCAGAAGTTGGAAGCTGATGGCAAGTATATGTTTGGAAAATAAGACTTTGTTTTGTTCCCCCTGAGGAACATGAGGTTGCAGATGTTCTCAGTGTTGAGGCTTGTTGCACCCAACAATACCTCCACGAAACACAAAACAGATACTTAAGTTAATACAAAGTACTAGTGGTAAGATGGTATTTGTTTTTAGCCCACAGAGCTCCCAGAATTTCAGAAAACTTAACTAGATGCCTGTGATAGWCAGTTTCTAGACATCGGGGGGAGAGGTTGTGGAGACTTCCTTGTGCCTACAGAGGTTGAAGAGATGCTCTCCTTTCTCAGCTGCAACCTGGGAAACTAGGAGGTCCTTATGGTCACAGCAGTTTTCCATGAAGACTCTCTCTTCCTGATGCGAAGAGGACAAGAAACGTGCAAGGAGATACTGCAAGGTCCTGGAGTGGGAAGGGGCACTACTAATACATGCTCCCATGCAGAAAAAGCACCTGCTTTGAGGTGCTGTACACCGAACTCAGGCAACAGTCTTCACCTGGGAACTTGCAGTGGAGAAAAAATGATAGTATGATAAAATTCTGCCCCTTCAGAGAGGGTGGGCTGCAGAAGCAGACCCATGGCATGGCGTGCATTGGGCTCTGCATCACCTAAACCCCGCCTGGACCAATTTACCAAGCACTGCAGTGAGGCTGGCTGCTGGACACCTTCTGGTTGTCACTTTGGACATCCTGTTAGTATGACCAAAATCATAGAATGTTACCCCAAARTAGTCCAAATGGAAGGGAGACCTCTTAACCTAATTTTAATCCTGTTTTGAGGGAGAGTAGTAACAGATGTACAAAAATGCCAGCTTTGGGCTCTGAGTCATCTGTTGAGACTGCTACAGTAAATCACTCACAAAATCAAGACCACAAAGCTGCAATCAAACTATTCTACTCAGTGAGCCATTTAGTTATTATGTTATCAAAGCAATGTAAATGGAGGGAAGAAGATTCTCTTTATACATTGTAGAGTTCTTGGTTAAAAATTTCAAGTCTTCTCTAATATTACTATGCAAATCCAAACTGTACAAGGCTATTATTACTAAAGGCAAACCTTTATTCAGGAAAAAAAAAAGTTTGATGTCTTAAACTGTTAACTTTCTCAGATTTTGAAAAACTCATAGCATAATGCTGGAATATTTAATTTGTATACAACATAATATACCACTTAAGATGAATGTCTAACATAGGTATTAAGTAGTAGGGAAGGAAATAATTCCATTCCTTTAAACTGGAACTAGTATAATTTCTCTGGCATATCAGAGGTTAAAACTGGACACAAAACATTTAAACTACTGAGAAATGATTTGGTGTGTTCTTAAAGCTAATGTTGGCCTGTACAAGTGAATGTCTAACTAATTTCAGATTCTTCATCAAAGAATTAGAGGTATTTGAATATAGTATTTCTTAAAGTAGTGTATTTACAYGCATCTGGTTTTGTTGGAGCTGAAGACATGTACCTTTTACACAGCTTATGTGAATTCAGTCTAAAGGTGAATGAAGCCTGTACTGATAACCAGTAATTAACCTCTTTCCCCTGAGCTTCCTTAAATTGAGGATTTGTAGAGCAGGCAAAACCATCATGTTAGATAGAAATCTATTTTTAAAGCCCTTAATCTACAACGTTTAAGTTTGAAAGTCCAGTCTCAACATGMGCCAAAGCTGCATACTAATGGAGAAAGTAATATGCTTTTAAGTGCAGTTATCTTTGTTTACTCTCTCAATCTCTACCATCAGGAAATATTAAAGCCTGACTCATTACTACTGAGCGTATGATACATGCTTGAGAATGTAAATACAAAAGTAAGGTTTACAGGCCTTCACTAACGYGTGCTAATGTGACCTTGCTACACACTGGTGTGCAAGGAAGGTGCTCAGTAGGTTCCCTCTCAACTACTTCAAATGTTACATTTGTAAATGTATGTGAATTGGCTATTCTCCCCCTGCTGCCTTGTATCCAGTGGACTAAATTGCCTCTTACCTGCATAGACTGATAGTAATTGACTTCCAGATGTGGCTGTTAGTACCTAGGAGATATTTGCCAGATGTGTGTTTGTATGAGTAAATAATTCATAAATGCCAGTCTTAACGTTTTGGATCATTTTCTTGCCAGGAGAGTCCTATGCGAGTTACATAAAATTGAGCCTSGTGCACTTGTCCTCATTTTGCCACGTGGGTATGTCTTGCAGAGACAGCGTGCTTCAGAAACAGTGTTCCCCATGTCATTTTAATCAAGAGGTTTCACAYGGATATCTTGCTGTCTTGTTCCAGGCTCCACTTCAAGAGCTGTGAAAATGAGACACTGAAAGAGACAGTATATAGGGCAGGGTAAATTTTCTTAGGTTAAGGCACTTGCTTTTTCATGCCGTCTGCTTTATTCTGCCCTATTACTCTATCTTCTACTGAGTTTCTTAGAAATATATTTACATTCAGTATTTGGGCCAGTATTCTCTCTATTTTTAGAAATTAATACAATATATTAATAATCCTTCATCCCTCTGATGCTTATGTATTAAGGAACCCCAAATCCCTTCATTCTTGATTTTCACATGAAATAACTGTCTCATGAGCACAGTCCTCTACTACAGCCTTAATCCTTTTAAAAATTATGCAGTCTATTTTCTTGTAAATATCTAATGCTGAGAGCTACCTCTCCAAATCTGTGTACCTAACAAGGCAACTATTTTCTGTTTACAGTATTTAATGCAAAATTAACAGAATCAGATAGTCATTCAAAGTTAAGCTAATAGAAAAGGAGATTTAATTCACAGAACAGTTAGGTTTCGAGGGGGCCTCGGGAGATCATCCGGCCCAACTCCCTGCTCAAGCAGGGTATAGAGATATAGGTTGGATAAAAAGATACAGGGAAAGGTACAGAAAAAGCCAGCCTAGTTTGAACAGGATAAGCCTATTCAAAAGCTGGAAGACTGACAAATATGGATAACTATAAAGTAGCAGTTAATACAGTAGGAGAGTCAGGCTATGGAACATGTTTTGGATGTCTTTTGAGTCAAATTGTGTTTAGAAGTGTGCGTGTTATGGAAAAAAGGCAGGGGAAAGGAAAGGAGAGTTTTATGATCCCTTTGAAAAAGACTTTGCTATATGTAAACACTTATTCAAGCAATACCTCTTTTTGCATTGCTGGTTATGTAGCTTCATCTTTCACTTTTTAACTAATGTGCTGAAAGCCTCTTAAATTTTTCTGTTTCTAAAACGTTGATATGCTTTAGGAATGCCTGAACCTCATCACAGGCTTTATTTCATGACAATATTTTGGTTAGGGATGTGATTTTTCTGATTTTTTTTCTTCTTTAATAGAAATAATTATGGCAGTACAAAAAGGATGTAATCATTGGTATAGATTTTAGTATGTTACACTGATCATGGGTGGAAAGTATATCAACTCCTCCCACTCCCCCTTTGGCCTCTAAAAATCTTTGTTTTTTTTTTTTGGTCTGGGATTGTAAATAACATACAGGATTGTTTTTGTTGTTGTTGTGCTGAAAGTTGAGACTATATGTTTTTATTTTTGGCTACATATTAAAGTAACAGTAAAAATTAGAGGCTATGTAAGCTGCCAACAAAGATTACCTGAGAAGTTCATACAGAAGTTCTGCACATGAGCTGCCCTGCTCCTGAAGCGACRTCAAGTCCTTACGTGCAGGTGTTTCTAACCTGAGCAGTCCTGATGGACTGCAGCGGAGGTGTTTAGTTTAAGAGGTATGTCTATGCTATAGCTTTAGACATCCATTAAGGAAGGGAGAGAGCAAAGCAAACAAACTTGAAATACTTTTACTTAAAAAGAAGTGCTTCCCCAAACTACTTATTTCTTCTCAGCCCATTTATTTTCAGCTGCAGAATAAAAAYGCTGTGCATTCCCAGCATTAGTATTTGGGAAGGCAGGACACCCTGCGGGATCTTGAGAGAAGCCAGGGACTCGCAGTTCAGGTTATGCGCCTTCTCCCTGCCGTAAACGTGTTGTCACGGGCGCAACSTTGGCGCTTCACTCCGACAGCTGTACCAGCTCTGTGAGCCGCGCCGTGCCCCCCGATCTCGCTGCCTTCAGAGGAGCGCTGGGGCCGGYGTGCAGCGTCACCGCCGCCCTGACACCCCCACCACACCAGAGGCGCGCAGCCGGGCAGCGCGCTGGCTGCCGCCGGAGGCCCGTTCTGCACGGCACCGGCTCGCTCGGCCTCGCCGTGCCGGCGTCCTTCGCTGCTGGAGCGCGTCGAAGYGCTCGGCAGGCCTCCGCTGCCGAGGGAAGCGTGCGCGCACGTCRCCGATGAGGAGCGGCTGACTGCTGCCGATAAAACGCCTATCTCTTATCATCAAAATAGAGCTACCAAACAMCACCCTCCTCGTTTACAGCTGGGTGAACGTCACTCGCTGGTGGGGAATATTCCCTGTGGATGTTTCCCTTGGATTTTATCCCTAAATCTGCGCAGAGGGGACAACCGCGCGGGCGAGGCCTTCCCGCCCTCCCCAGCAGGGATCGCTGGTGCCCGCGGCCGCCTCGCAGGCAGCGCCGGGGGCTGCTGTGCGCTGCCAGCGCCGGGCGAGAGCTCC
>NW_028186149.1:9068281-9109147 GCF_003343005.1 Rhea americana
CGGGGCGGCGCTGCTGGGGCCGGGCCCGCGCGCCTCGGCTCTTCCTTTGTTCGCCGCCGGCTCGGAGGCTGCGCCGAGCCCCTCGCCGCCCCTCCCGGCGCGGCCTCGAGGGTCCCCGCTGCCCGAGGGAGCGGGTGGCACGGGGCGGCCGGGCGCCTCCGCCGTGAGTTCGGCCCCACCTGCGCTGCGCACTTTTCCGCTATCGTTACGGCTTCCTTAACGTATTTCKTACCTTAGAGCCGTGAGGCAGGGAGGCCGGGTGCTTCCCTGTGGAGGCTGCAGCTGACGTGTGTAGCAGCAAACGTACGGTGCAGACTTTGTTAGGGCCGTAGGAATGCCTTTGGCTGAAGTCAGTCGTGTCCACCAGTGCTTCCACGCAGTTTGGGAGCCCCACGTAGTTGTCGTTAGTTGTCTCGGGATTTCCTGACGAAACCCCTGGCTTGGCTCCCCAGGCTTAACCCAGTGGTCTGCTGCTGCTGGCRGAGGAAAGCGTCTCTCCTGCAAAACTCGGGGGCCCATGCCTTGCCTCCTCCGTTGCTCTACAGATGCTTCCGTGAGCCAGTTCTCGGGGTGGTGACTGATTCGATCCAACCCCGAGAACAGCACCCGAAGGCTGTAACGCTTTGAGGAGTTGGTGCTTGGTAAGGTAGGATCTGTGCAGAGAAGGACCGCTGCAGCTCCTTATGCACTTTAACATGCACGCAGCTGGCCGCCTTTGGTAGTAGTGCCCAGAGAGACTGGAGACTGGGCTTTTTTCATATTTATTTGGGAAATGGGGGAGAGAGGGAGAGAATCATTGCGCCGCTTGCAGAACTATGAAATCCTGCTTGTTCTGTTCGTGCCTGTTGTTTTACTACTTCTTTGTGTTTCCATGAGACTTATGTTATAATTTGCTGAACATAAAATACCTTTTTCCTATTCTGCACCTRTAAGTCTCTTGTCTGCCTTATCTAGATGCTTGGCCTGACAGATACTACAAATACCAGACCAGGCTTGGTTTGGTCTGTGATTCATGACTCTAAAGTCAATGCTTCCTGTGAAGCAGGTCAGCCCAAGCTTATGCCCCTGCTACGGTAGGGGCATAGTTTAGGGAAAAGGAGAGAGAGTGTGAGTTGGCTTATGCTCTATCAAAATGAGAAATAATTCAAGAAAGTTTAAAAGTGGTAAAGGAAGGAGCTGTGATGAGGGAACCACTTGCCAAAAAAAGTGGGAAGTTTGTTTGAAGGTGAGTGTCTGCTGAGAATTGTCTAAACTTGAAAGTTCAAGGTGATTTTGATGCTCCAGTAGTTAGGGACAGCTGTTACTCCTTTCCTCYGTGTGGGAATGCTCTGCTGCGGGAGCAAGTCAGCTTATGCAAGTAGGTTAATCTACTTAGGAGCAGTTTTATGGACAAACTCTTAGTCTTCTGCTTAAGCAACATGATTGAAAATGTTGTGCTCAATAAGAAATTAATGTTTTTCAAGTATGACTAGAGTAAGAAGTTCTGTTTTCTACTCTTTAGTGGCAAAATTTACTGCAAGACTTTTTATCCAGACTAGCAGTCTTTTTCTGATGTGAAACAAGGAAGCTGGAGCAGTTACAAAAAATAAATAAAATCCTTTGAGTTACATGCAGGAGGGCTGTAGGAATGTTCCAAATAAGATATAACATGTAATATTTATCTTCATCTTTAATTACCAAATACTGTTTTTTGGAATTCATCAATGAATGCATCAGGGTAAACATCACCCTGTGGTATTCCCTCCTCCACCTTTTGAGCAAGAGTTGTGTTCTCCGATTCATCCATAGAGAAGAGAAACTTGCCAAGCAAAATATGCATATCAAATAAGCAAGTAATCACTCCTTTTAGATAGGCTTATGCTGGTGTAGCATTAACATTTGATTTTCTGAAACACAGAAATTACCTTTTATTCACTTCCATGTAGCAGAGCTATTAATAGATGAAAACCTCTGGGTTTTGTACCTGTTGGTCTTTATTGCTTGTAATTTCCCATTAGTTTTTACTTCTAGGGGAGTGTATTTTAAGAGGAAAACTTGATAATTTCTATAATAATCATAAATCATGGAGCAAGTTATTCTAGCTAACAGCTCAGGAACTGTTATACTTAAACAGTTAATGTGTTCAGGCCATTTGACGCGGTTCTCTCAGCAGATGTTCATGCTCTGTGACCAATATAATGGATTCCTCTGAAGAAGGATTTTTGCTATTCAAACCAGGCAGACATAAACCTCTGAAACAATATCRTCGCATGTTTTTCTTTTCTCTCTAGGTCTCACTTGCTGCAGCATACTGATACACTAGCCTGAGGAGAAATGCCTCTGTGGAACTGTTAATAATTAGCATTTTGCATCTGACAAATATGCAGGCTTTCCCCCTGCAGCAGTGGCTGCTACTTATCTTAACATCTTAGTGTTCTTAGTGCTTAGTATCTTAGTGTTCTTTCAGACAAATCTGGAATCTACAACAAGTTTCATTTCTTTTTATGTACTGACACTTCCTGATATGAAGGTCAGTTACACAGAGTCAAAATGAGATYGCCCACCAGTTTTTAAAGGTGGCACTTCTTTAAAATAAGTGATGCTTATTTGTTCTCGCTGCTCTGCAGCTGTAGCTATTTTTAATCCACAACYTGATTGTTTATCCACTTAGAAAGCGAACCTTTATTAGTATATTAATACTTTTGAATGAGTATATATTCATAAAATCATCAGTTTTAAAATGTATGTGTATTTCATAATAAATGTTAGAAACCACTAAGGTGAGGGACCTTGAGAGTAATCTTATGAAGGACGAGGATTTCTTTAAACAGACAAATTCTTCTTAAAGTATACTGACTGATCTCTTAGTGCTTAGAATTATCTGATTTAAAAATATTCTAAGAATTGCCATATTATTAGTAGGGGAAATTTGTCAACCTGCAAGCTGGGTAATGAAAGGCTGTAATTCACTTTTTCCAGTGCTGTTTTAATTGCTTTCTATTTAAAATCTTGCACTCTTTTTGGAAGTACAGAATAGAGAATCTGAAATCACTTGTCTGAATTTCTTGTTAGTATTGTATTCAGTGACATTGCACTGTACGTGTACAGATGCATTGTTTTTGAAATAAGGATGAGTAGCATGGTACAGCAACTAGTTTCTTATCCATTTTCCATCTTTCTCCCTTGTTACGTATCTTTCATGGAGTCAGTCATTATACAAAAGAAATTAATTGAGTACATTTCCCTTTTCAAGTCTTCCTGGCAGCTTCTTTTTAGAAGAATGTCTGTGTACCAAATTTTGTTTAATTCAGAAAATTCTGGTCAATTGTAGATAAATGCAGAAGAGGGAATCCTGCATGCTGCTGGAAATGGTGTACCTCCAAAAACAAAAGATTACTGCATAATTTACAATTCTAATTGGACAACTCTTCCAGATAGCCTCAACAATGCTGTAAGTATTTTATAATCATACTTCCTAAGAAAACTAAAATGAAATAGGAATTTGGGTCAGCTATAATACTTAGCTTTGGGGCTTTCCTTCCTCCCACCCAAAAGGGTATTGATAAGTAAACATCTCTGTACTTATTAAAAAAAATAAATAAATAAAATACCATCTTCTGGAGTTTGTAAAAATGGTATTTTTTCTCTGTTTAGAAGCCAGTCTTTAAATACATTTGTGTGTTCATCTGATACTGTTGGATTTTTTTTTCCTATATCTCAAGTGTCATCAGTATGTCTAAGTTAGTTTAGATGGGAGTAGTTTTTGTTTATTTGTTTACAAAAATGCTGTAAACTTGAGAAACAAATTGCTCATACTGGTGTAGTTTACTTATATTGGTTCATCAGTTTCATCTCATTTAATTGCCTTGAAAACGTGGTAGAATAGCAGATTATCTGGAATGTGTCATTCTGCCATATCCTTTGAGTGTTTTGCTGCCTCACATCCTCGTGTGGCTCAAATAAATATTTTTTTTTCTTTAGGCACTCTTCATACAAACAAGAAATCATTTGTGCTTGGAAGTGGTCAAAGCAGCAGTATTCTCCCCCCCTCCCCTCCCTCCTGTCATTTGTAAACAGATTAACTTGATACAAAATGGAGCTACTATCGTCCTCTGCTCAAACATCTTTACTGTGCTACATTGGCCACCAAGATGTCTTGACTAACTAAAGAAAACTGACAGTGACTTTAAAATCACTGTCAATCCTAAAATGAACTTTAAACAAGATTTCTATTTATTTTAAACAAATATTACTTTTTGAAATCATCATATTGGTTTTGAACAAGTATTACACTTCAGAACTCTGGTTATATAGCATCTGGGTCAGTGGGACTTTTTGGCTTTTGAAGTCTGGAAGTGTCACAAAGTGTACACTTGGATTCCCCAGAACAATCGACATCGATTTTCCTATATGCTGATTTCTTATGTATAAACTACGACCACATCTGCTGTGAAATTGCATTTAGCAACAGCCATATTTCAGCTATACACTGTTCTAAAATCCTTCAGTATTGCAGGCTGCAGTAGCTGGTGCTCTGATTTCATGTTCCTGAAACAGTGATTTCTTTCTGCTTTATTGCAAAGCTCAAATTAAGAAGTATGTTAGTCCAGTATTCTAGTTTAGTTTACAGTATCATTTTTCCTCCTTTTATCATGTCCCTTCTCTCTACAGACTTTCAGGATTCTGGAAAACCTGACTTCTACGGTACTTTGTAATTCTTCTGAAGCTCCTTCTGGCTTATTGAAGGACAAAGCAGTTGCAGTGATGAGAGGAAACTGCACTTTTCTGGAGAAAGCAATAATTGCTGAAAGACTGGGTGCTAAAATGCTGCTGATTGCCAGTAAACCCGGGCTAGTAAGTTGCAACACCTGATTTTCTTCTTCAGTGAGATTGTGTCTTATCTAATTGACCCAATGTCGTGTTGTGCAGAGATAGCTGAGAGAAGTCCCACAGATGTGTGGGATTCCAGTGCGAGTAGTTAACCTTCTCTGCAGGGCACAGCACTAGTGAGACTGCTATTCCTGTGACCACAGGGTCATTCAGAGTTAGCTCTGTGCAACCTTGTTATATCATCTAAAACAATCTATGGTTAAAATGTATTTTTAACCTATTGCTTGTATCTTTATTCATGTTTCTGAATGCAAATACTTGTCTTCATTGTTTCCTAGTTCTAGCGTGTTCAGAACTCTCTGTAATCCYAGCTGGTTTTTTTAAAGCACAATGTGCAGCAAAAATAAAGCAGGAAATTRTCATGCAGAATTGGAAATAAAAAAGAAAAAAGGCCTTTTGAGGTATCTTGAGAGATGTTTCTGTTGTTTTTCTGTTCTCTATTACAACTGAAAAATATATGTACAAATATTTTCAATTTCACAATAGATTTGTGTTATTATAATGAGTTAATTTCTTTAAAAAGCTTTGGGAATAAAAGCGAGCTTTGATTTGTCTCTTATGATGCTACAATAGTGTTAGACCTTTATGAGTTCAGAGGTGTGTGGTAGTATGGTAATATCACTTGTTTTCACCCAAAGTACTCTGTCTTCATTAACACTTTGCAAAAGATGATGAATCTGCTCTTTTCCAAAWTTTTTTTTCCTCCTACAAGTACACTGAAATTTAAAAGATAATCTGCTTATAGCCACCTGCTTGGCAAGTTAGCTGGACATTCTTATCACTGATGCTTTCTCTTCTAGTCTCCTCTTACAGATAACAAGACTGACTTTAAAGATGTGACTCTTCCAATTGCTCTTATAAGATATAATGATATAGTGGATATGCAGCTGGTAAGTAATATAATTTCAGCATGTTACAGTTCATGTAAACATAATTTTGTTTTATTCGTTTGTTCAAAAACTTAAGTCAGATATGGATTTTTCATGATGACTTGAATGTGCATAGATAGTGTTTTCAGTTTCACAAAGAGGATGGATATTAAATCATGGAAATGCTAGTTTTCCATCCTCAAGTTAATTTGAGAGAATATTTAATTAAAACACTAAGAACGTGAAAAATAATATCCAGTTGTAGGGAGAGTAGTCTTAGAAGCCTTACTGTTAAGCAAAATAAGCAGCTGTCCAGTAGATTTGTATAGAATTGCAGATTCCTGGCGTAAGAGAGCTATAGCCTGAAAGGTCTATTCCATTAGCATAGAAACTAAAACAATTAAGATTTTATCTGGTGGCATGACATCTTGCAACCAAGCAGCACCTTATTGGGTTGGGTGTTGAGGAAAGTGTGAGGTTGTTTTTTTCTTTACAGGTTGATCGGCTCTTTTTCACTAGCATGACAGCATCTGTTACAGAGAAGTTGGGCAGTATAGTTTGAGTTTCTGCTGATGAGTTCATGGTGAGATACCAAGCATGTGTCTTTAAAATGTGGCAGTTGTGGTATTTCCTACACTTTTAGGCAAGGAAGTTTGTTTGKTTTGTTTTATCTTGATATCTAATAATAGGGTACAGAATATTGCAGAAGATTTGAATAAAAGATACTGTTTAACTTTTTTTTATTTAGTGTTAAATAGGTGCTAACTTTTGCACTTGCTCTGCACATGTTTTCATATGAATAGCAGAGGCTAGCACTAACCTGCATAGTCTTAGCTCCTTGAGTTTGCAAGCTTTTCACCATTTCTGCTCTTAATCTTCAGAGCTGCCATGGGAAGTTGTCTTAGGTAAGTATACAAACTAAAACTGTGCCTAGATATATAGGATTTGGTTTGTTTTGTACTTGTTTGCTCACTGAAGATTGGTTCCTGCAAAGCACTGCCATGGCTGAAGGTTTGTGATGACTTTCCTCACTCTGTCATAATCACTGAGGAATAGTACATTTTGGTTCAAAATGTCCTCTGTTGTCTTAAAACTTGTTCACTCAAGCAAGACAGATGTCATTTGCTAAGCTGAGTGTTTTTGAGATATGCATTACCAACAGGAGGAAGAAAATTAAGGCAAGGTTAGATCCCTGGTTTGTTCTGAATCCTCTCTGCACAAGTTTTGTTTGGAATGGTGTCACRTAGAATCACATCTGGATAGCTATAATAATAACTTGAAGTAGCTTTTCTAGTAGACCAGTGTGCTGGATGATGTCTCATACTGCTGTTGAATCAAGAAATTCAGTTTTGTCTTAAAATGGGAGCTGCTTTCATAAAGGTCATAAGAAACAAAGCCCAGGCTGCAAATGATCCTTTCCTAGTTCTGATGTGGTTTTTGCCAAAGCCTTCTGTCATGTCACTGGCAGCTGTTTTGAATGACAGATGCTGCTTAGAAGCTGGCAGCCGTTGTACTCTTCCTGCTGCACAGTTGTATTACTGTTCTAACGTTTTCAAGGCCTCCAGCTTTCTCTCTCTTTAATTAAAAGAGAGATGGCACCAGTCTAAAGGGAGCTAGCTAGTTTACGTAAGCATTCTTTATACTTATTAAACTTCATCTTTATTGGCTTTTACCACTTAAACCAGATGTATGATGAGTCTTGGTAGCAACAGTAGAATGTTGCAAGCTTTTTAGTACGTGGCCATCTCTCTTGCAGGATTGCTAACTGATGTGATGTGTTTTATTCTGGTRTTTTATTCTCAATGGGAATTGAGATTTATCAAGTCAGCGAGGAGCAGAATAGTAAGGAAGCAATCAGTATAGATTCTAATGTGAATTATACTTTTTAAGGATTTTTAGAACTCATAAGAAAAATTGGATTGAGACAGGCTGGAATTGAATAGTAAAAATACATAAGTCATTAGGTTGGTAGGTTTTTTTGTTTGATTTTATATTTTTTACACACAGGATGCTGTAATTTGAATAGTTTTTTTTTTTTTTTTGCTTTTATCTAAAATTATGTTTCACTTCAGACAACTGTCATGTTTCACTAGCATTTGAGTTTTTCATCTATTTTAAGAATTTGATCGTCTGAACTTCCATAACTAACTTCGAGCAAAGGAATGATTCTTTAGGCTGTACTAAAGCTAGTATCCGTAATCATTTAATTCAGATGCTGAAATGAATCGGCTTTCTTCACATATGGCTAGCGTGTTCCACTGACTACTCAGCTTTCCATTCAGTCTTTTCCAGTTTGAWCTTCCTGTAGCCAAACTTGCCTGACATGTTCAACTCATCTTTTACTTTTATCCCACATGCAGGCTGTTAATGAATCTGTTCTTCTGCCACATCTCTAAAGTCTGTTTTCACTGCAGGATTGCTTTAGATGCCCTGAATGACTCTGACTACAACAGCAAACCTTTTCCCCTCTTCCATTTCAATTATTATCCTTTCTTTGTTTCTTGAATCTCGTCTTTCAGTCAAGTTAAAGCATTTTGGGTTTGCTTTCAAGATTTTTGTACAATTCAGTATCAGCTGTATCGCTGTATTCCCTTCCACCTTTTTCAGTGTCCTTCAGGTGCGTGCTTCTTGCTATGATCTTAAGCTTTTGTGTAACTTTTTTTTTCTCTTGTTTTGAATCCATCTCAAATCATGTTGATAAAAAGYTGTTATTTAATGACTTGTGCCGCCTTGAGTTTTTACCATGTCCTGAGAGGATACCTGTCTGAAGCATCTTGTCTGCATCAGAATCAGGAGTTTCTTGCTTTCAAGAGCTAGAGACAGACCTTCACTGATGCATCTCACCCAACCTTGGAGTCTGTGTATTCCAAATTAACTTGCCTCCAGATCAACTCTCCTGCAGTGCAGAAGTCTTCAACAGCACTTACTGTATTTTGAGGATGAAAAGTGTTTGGGTTAGAGTTCTCAGAAGCGTTGAAAGATTACAAAGTACCACCATTTTGCCTTGTGGTAGCTGTATGTTCCCACAGCAGTAGTAAGACTGCTTACAAACCTGAGCATCCTGGAAGTGGTATGGAAAGCATATCTTGTGTAGTACCTGAAAACTTGCTCTCAGTATTATGTAAGTTAAGAGTAGAAAATTATAATGTTCATCATGTTGAAAATAAGCAAAATAATTTTCTTGTCCTTATGAACTGACTTGTTTGCTGTTTTTCAGACTCTGGGAAGTGAAATTAATGTGACTCTCTATTCACCACCTTTGCCAGAGTTTGATTGCAGTATGGTTGTCATCTTCGTAATTGCTGTGTTTACTGTGGCACTAGGAGGCTATTGGAGTGGAATATCAGAACTGTAAGTTTGTTCAGTATGTGAAATTTTGTGAAAACTATGACTATGATCAGTGAGGAATAATGTTATTTACAGTGCTAGTTAATTGCATCTAGATCCTCTGATTCTTCATCTGCTTTGCRCTGAGCTTCTCGAGCAACTTCAGTCAAATAATTCTGTGGGTCTGGACTTAAAGCAATCAGAGCTGGGTATTTATTTTAGTCAGTGGTAACTGATATAATAATCTCTGTGGCTCAGAAGTTTTTAAGTTATTAAACACCAGCACGTAATGTAGGGACAATAATATTTTTCTTCCTTACAATGCGTATACATACGTTTTAGGATCCTCTGAAAATAGAAGATTTCTTAAATTAGATGCAAGGCTTTTCCTAAGTAACCTTTGAAAATTTGTAGGTTTTTGTAACATATCGTGCATAGGGTTTTCTGATTAAAATAATCATTTTTTGATTTGATGATTTCGGAAGTATTTCTTGACTAGAAGAGTCTGAAGATCAGTTTGACAGGCATGAAAGGCATCGTAAGAGTTTATATCCTTTCCTCTGTATCTCCTAGTAGTGTTTGAGGAACCTTATGTAGTAGATCTTACAAGTCTATGCGGGGTGGTGCAGATCTTAGGACGAGGAGTGAGTTAATATTTTGACAAATTGCTAAATTCCCTATTAGCATCATAATACTCCAGTATCTTTGACAGAGTGTAGGTGATGAAGTAGGTTTAATGATGACATGTTTAAAATCAAGCAGGTTGCAATATGAAGCCTTAAARCAATACCAACAGCTGCCTTCCACCAGTCCTGACTATAGCTTCACTATGGCAGTGAAAAGGCCCACATGCAGTTGTATATATTATCTGTACAACTGTTTGGCCCAAGCTGGCTGTTTAGGATATCCCTGCACCATGTTTCTGGAACTGGGAGCACTGGGAAATGCAGTGCAATTGTGTCTGAGTGGCTCTGCGGGGGCTGAAGCGGCAGAGCMAGAGCAGTAGCAGCTTTGGAGCTAAGCAGGGGGAAGGAGGCAGCAGCAGTGCCTGTGTAGGGGAAGGAGAGGGGAGAAGGTACAGAATGTGGTAAGTGCAGGGAAAAGAGGGCATAATAGGGGTTTCTGCATTGCCTCTCGTGTTCAAAGAGTGTGCAGCTTTGTTTTAGTGAAGTGAAACCCACTAGATGCACAGAACTGTCTTTTGTGTGGGGTTAAACTGGAGGTAGCTGATCTTTCAGTACGTGGTATTTTATTCTGCATTGCTTCTTGGATGTCTGTGCACACCAAATRGGCCAGTGTACTGCACTGCATAGGGCTTCTCACTCTCTGTGCTGGTCTAGTGCCCTGTTTCTCCAGAACAACAGGGAGTGGATAATGTATGATAACAGGCTTCCTCTTTCCCACTAGTTGTTATGGAAATCTTCATGATTTTTTGGAAAAGATTAAAGAAATAAAGGTGTGCGTGTGTGTGTTGGAGGGGGTTTGAAAGGTTGGATCTGATTATACCGCTTTTACCCTACAGTGCTATAGGGTGTGGCTGTACTGAATGTTAAAATAACAAAATATAATGTTGTCTCTCATAGTGAAAAAAACCCTGGATGTAATTACCTTTTTAGAAGTACACTTTCATAAATCTAGGGTGATTTTTTTTTTTTTAAGCTCCTTAGGTGATTCATCTAACTTAACACTAACTTCAGTGTCTTGCTCCTGTGGGCTTTTTCTTTTGAAGGTGGTTGTTTCAGTGCTGAATTCAGCATTTTATAGGTAGCATGTTCCTGATGAATCCCAGGACCTATCTGATGGGCAAGTTTCATTCGTGTCGTTACAAAGAGTAGTTAGATTTGTTTGCTCAAAGAACAGACTAAGATGCAACAATTTCAGTTTCCATACTTTGTCTGTTGAGGCTTAAATATGGAGTATGTATGCCCAGAAAACAAAAGAGTTCTTATTCCCAGTGAAAATCTCTATGCTCCTGTTTCCTGTTCCTTTACTCTTTAATTAAGAATGTAAGAGTAAAAGAACGCTTGCTAACACTAATGTTTTCTGAAGACATTTAATTAAATGTTTATAGTTGAGATTTCAAAGCAGTGTGTAATATTCATTATGATTTTGACTTATTGCAGACGTGTGATAAGTCAAAAGAGACTGACTGCATTTAGCCCAAGAAATTCTGAAGCCGGAGGTGATGCACTGAGACAGCTGAGGGTACACATCCTGAAAAGAAGGCTAAGGGTTTTGACATCAGAATGTTTTTCCTCACGCTGATTGGGGTTTTGGCTAGGATTGCTTCTTAAGAAGATGATGATTGCATTATCATTACTAGGAAAGGCTCTCAAGAATCACTTCTTTGTGATCTGTGCTAGGTGAGGAGAGCACCTCTCCATTAAAATGGAGCGAAACTCAAAAAAATCAGCATACAAATTTTCTGAAATTTTTGAAGTCTGTTAATAACAATAATATGAAAGCTTAAACTGAAATACTGTCACATGCTTTATAACAATTCTGATCATACTAAAACTTTCAAAATCTGTCATCTGAGATAAATGTATATGTGGCTTTCTTAAAACAGTGAAAATTTGAAAGCTATGGCAAATCCTGGAGAGAGAGAAACAAGACGAAAGAAGGAGGAAAATGTTACTTTCACCCCTCTAACAGTCATCTTGTTTGTTGTCATCTGTTGTGTCATGCTAGTATTGCTTTATTTCTTCTACAAATGGTTAGGTAAGAAACAATGGATCATCTCATTTGATTTATATTTTTCTGCATAATTTCATTAGATATATAGGTCTGAAAAACCAGATTTCTAAGCTAAAATTAATGCATTCTTTTTTTCTTAACTGCTGTCTTCACATATGAGGGAGTTGAAGGCTGAAGGGGGTAGAGGGATAGCGTAGTGGTTATCACATCTGCTTTATATGCTGAAGGTCCTGGGTTCAAGTTCCCAGTAGAACCAGTACCAGGAAATCTTTGGGAGATTGGACTAGATAATCTCCAGAGATCCCTTCCAACCTTGCTGATTCTGTGATTTCACAAGGACAGTCATCAGATCTTCAGGTGTCACTGAACTAAGTTTGGATGGGTGAGAAAGAGGAGGCAAGTCCCTTGTCTACATGCTTCTATATGTGAGGCATCTGTTCTTTACTTCCAGAAAGACTTCTGCATGGAGTCTAGTTGGAGGCCTGTGGCTAGTGGCATCCTCCACGGCTCAGTACTGGGTCCCATCCTGTTCAACTTATTCATCAATGACCTGGATGAGGGGACAGAGCGCCTCCTCAGCAAGTTTGCTGAAGATACCAAGCTGGGAGGGGGGGCTGACACACCTGAGGGCTGTGCTGCCATTCAGAGAGATCTGGACAGGCTGGAGAGCTGGGCAGAGAGGAACCTCATGAGGTTCAACAAGGGCAAGTGCAGGGTCCTGCACCTAGGGAAAAGTAACCCTAGGCACCAGTACAAGCTGGGGGCTGACCTTCTGGAGAGCAGCTCTGCAGAGAAGGACCTGGGAGTGCTGGTGGATGACAGGTTGACCGTGAGCCAGCAATGTGCCCTTGTGGCCAAGAAAGCCAATGGTMTCCTGGGGTGCATTAGGAAGAGTGTTGCCAGCAGGTCGAGGGAGGTGATCCTGCCCCTCTACTCAGCCCTGGGGAAGCCTCATCTGGAGTACTGTGTCCAGTTCTGGGCTCCCCAGTACAGGAGAGACATGGAGCTACTGGAGAGAGTCCAGCATAGGGCTACAAAGATGATCAGAGGGCTGGAGCATCTGCCCCATGAGGAACGGCTGCGAGAGCTGGGCCTCTTCAGCCTGGGGAAGAGGAGCCTGAGGGGGGATCTTATCAATGTGTACAAGTACCTGAAGGGAGGGTGTCAAGGGGACAGGGACAAACTCTCTTCAGTTGCCCCGTGTGACAGGACAAGAGGCAATGGGCAGAAATTGAAGCACAGGAAGTTCCGCCTGACTGTGAGGGGGAATTTCTTCCCTGTGAGAGTGATGGAGCCCTGGCACAGGCTGCCCAGAGAGGTTGTGCAGTCTCCTTCTCTGGAGATCTTCAAGGCCTGCCTGGATGCAGCCTTGTCTACCATGCTCTAGGTGACCCTGCTTGAGCAGGGGGGTTGGACTAGGTGATCTCCAGAGGTCCCTTCCAACCTTACCGATTCTATGATTCTATGAAATCTAGTTGCTATTTAAAAAGGAGGAGAGCTTCTTTTGCAAAGGCTGACTTGTCAGTGCTTATTCTGATTGAAGTTGATGCGGAGGAGTGGTGACTAGCAACCAGTAATAAAGTAGATCATGCATGTTGACATTGTTGGGAGGGTCGCAATGATAACTTAATAGTGTTTAGAGTGAAAGTTTTGTTAGCCATTGTTAAGTTGACCTTGAGTTTGTGGTTGCAGTGCCCTACTTAAAGTATTGGGATATATGGCAGTGCCATAATAGAATAAAATCAAGACATACTAGTAGTGATGTAAGTTCCTCTCCAGTGGTGCAAGAGCAGTAAAACATGGTTTCCAAATCGCTGGCAGATTTTTCCTGCCCTCGGATCATGCAACCAGAAAACATGCGTTGTTTTAAAATACCCTCTTTAAGAGCAATGTAACTTCCATTCTGAAAGCTTATGATCTATACTCTTTCCATAGAACTTGTTAAAAGTTATCTTTTCTCCTCCTGCAAAAGAAACTTCACTATGGTGACTAGTGATTTTGTTTAACTTTGGCTCCTAAACTACTGGCAATGCTACCTTTGCTAAACTTGTCCCGTTTAAAGGCCGATGAATTATTTAATTTGATCAAATGGTTTAAGCTAAAAATTCCCTGTGTCTGCTTGTTTCGAGATGAGTTTTGGGAAGAAGTGAAGAAAGAGACCACTTAAAGGGAAAGTGAAAAGGGGAGGGGATGATGTAATGAATTAAATAGGGGGAGGAAAAAATGTGAATAGTACAAAGAATGTATGTAACAGCTTTTTGCTAAGAAGTCCAGTTCTGTGCACTTTGGAGCAGGTATGTGAAATCTTTTGGTGGTAAGGAGGCTGTAACTATGGTATGATATGCTGCTCCCAGGGGAAATTCCGTAGCTATTAAAAAATAAATAAATAAATAAAGAAAGAAAGAAAGAAAAAAAAGCATTGATACATCTCTACAAGAATGTGAGAATGCAAGTCTTTGTCCTTGGTCTTAGTACTAAATAGCCAGCAAGCTAAAAATATTTTCCTTACTGCCTCATGAACAGACAAAGTGACTACAGGGAAAATTTGAAGTGAGGATTATTATCAGAAATTGAGAAAATTGGTAGTCGTGGAATAGCACTTCTAGTTTAGCTATCATTAAGGAAAACTATGTAAAAGTAATATCTGATCTTTTACTCCTTTTTAGAGAAAGAAGAAGAAAAAAGTAAAATATGTTCTTTCCATTCAGAAACTTCAAAATGCAGGTCTTAGAATCACAGAATCAGTAAGGTTGGAAGGGACCTCTGGAGATCACCTCGTCCAGCCTCCCTGCTCAGCAGGGTCACCTAGAGCATGTTAGACAGGGCTGCATCCAGGCAGGCCTTGAAGATCTCCAGAGAAGGAGACTGCACAACCTCTCTGGGCAGCCTGTGCCAGCGCTCCGTCACTCTCACAGGGAAGAAATTCCCCCTCACAGTCAGGCGGAACTTCCTGTGCTTCAATTTCTGCCCGTTGCCTCTTGTCCTGTCACRYGGGRCAACTGAAGAGAGTTTGTCCCCGTCCCTTTGACACCCTCCCTTCAGGTACTTATACATGTTGATGAGCACTCTCATGTCATGGAACAGGCCTTTCAGCTTTCAGCATTTTCTCTCATTTTTTGATGACAGTGTATCGAGCAGTACTATAACTGATAACAGTTTATATCAAATATATATCCTTGTATTTGATTCCTGCTTGCTACATTTTTTTCTATTGTATTTTGTCACTGATTCCCATCTTTCTTTCCTTTTATCTAGTGTATGTTATAATATCAGTCTTTTGTTTGGCATCTGCAATGAGTCTGTACAACTGTCTTGCTGCATTAATCGGAGAAATACCATTTGGGCAATGCAGGTATCGTACACCTCTTAATTCTTATAACTCCGGATTTTGAGGGGGAGGGATCTGTTTGCTACTCAAGATCATGGAAAACATTAGCATGTTTAACATTGTCCACTGTATGGTTTAGTGTGTTGGATTGTTACAAAGATAATTATGAACTCCTTTGATAGATATTTAAGGTATCCATAGGTTAATCAGTAGTTAAAAATAGTGGTATGGGATAATGCAGACTTGGTGCATTATCTTAATTTGAAAGCATTATTAACTGTTTAAAATAGTCAAACTTGCAAGGCTCTTCTTGGCTATCTGTATAAGCTTGGAAGCCTAAGGGTATGGTTGCACATTACTTAATACAGGACATACATACATTGATCAGGTACATATCAGGTTAAAAAAAAAAATCAAGTGTTGGGTAAGCTGCAGGACAGAGTATTCTGTCAATTAAAGTCTGTCAAGAACTGTCCACGAAACTGAATAGGCAGTGGGAACAGATAGTGGTTCACAGTTTTGCTGTACATACGAGATTCTATTCGAATCCCGTGATAGATGTCCTAAAAATAAATTGATTCCCCCTGCTCCATCCCTTTCTGGAATCATGACGCGACAGTCCTTCACTGGCATAGTTCTGTTGATACAATCGTTACACGGTAGAAGTGGATTAATTAAGCTCATCTGCTTGCCTTCTTTCCTGGCTGTTTACTGAAATGAGGGTTGGCCACAGAAGCCCAACTTGGCCTACCTGCTGTGGGCTTTTTTTTTAACTCAGCCTAGAGGAGGCTTGCTACTACAGTTCTGAGAATAACACTGGCTGAATCCTGATCAAATAAAGGGGCAAAGGAGGAGCTCTCAAGGTGAGAACACCTTGTCAGCTTAAACACCTCTGATGGCATAAGTATGTGTTTTTGGCTGTTGCAGGTTCCCTGTTTAACTTAATGCTTATCTTTTAGGATTGCATGTTGCAACAAAAACATTGAAGTGAGGCTTATTTTTCTTGCTGGATTCTGCATAGCAGCAGCTGTTGTCTGGGCAGTATTTCGAAATGAAGATAGGTAAGTGATGCATTCTGACTTGAAAGAGTAATATGAATAATTCTCATTAACAAAATTCCCATCATGCAATTAATTCTGGAATATGGCATCCTTTTAATCACCACTGACTATTTAAAAGGACATAAAAATATTTATGAAACTTAACAAGCATGGGAATTATAGAGAACAAAGCTATACAAATGAACTACATGGTTATTTTGAGTTACAAAAATTAAGGTGTGGAGGAACTCAATTGCTAATGCTGACCACAGAGGAGAAAAAATGCAAAAATAGAAGTGCAAGCATAGGACCATAAATAAATGATGTTACAATACAGTTCTAAGTAGCATCTTGAGGCAGACATTTTAAGCAGGTCTTCCAGTCAATAATGTAATATTTAAGCAAGTAAGCAATCAGACAAGTGAAGAGCAGGGCCCTGCTACTGCTTCTGTTCAACTCACTCTCTCCATAGCAAGTCGGTAGGGAACACTTACCAATTTGTGATCACAGGCTAGTGTAAACTGACTATCTTGAAATGAGAATCATTGTCTCTTCAGTAGCAGCACTTCCAAAAAACTGCCTCCATGTTTTTCAGTTCATGCTGCAATTTTGCTATTTGCAGTAAAAGCTAAAATTGCTATTGTCTTTAGACTTTTAGCAGTGAGCTTAAACAATGAGTGAAAACTTGTTCTTATTTTTAGGTGGGCTTGGATTTTGCAAGATATTTTGGGAGTTGCTTTCTGCCTAAACTTTATTAAAACACTGAAGATGCCCAACTTTAAGGTACTGTAAGTTGCATTCAAATAAAGCATTCAAATGATGTGCATATGTCTGTGTAATCCCAGGAAGCAGAGTTTTCAACAGCCAAGAAATAATTAAACACAAGAAAGAGTTTTTTAGTATTATAGTTTTTTTTTTAAAAAAAACTCCAGTTCTAAATACTATGCTAGAATAAAAGCATTATTTTTAAAATTGAGATATGGTAGTGGTACTGGAATCTAACAGTGCAAGTCCTTGAAAACTTGTGGTAATTATTTCCTTCTTTTTTTATGCCAGTCCTGTGTGATACTTCTAGGCCTTCTCCTTTTATATGATGTGTTTTTTGTCTTCATAACACCATTTATCACAAAGGTATGTCTGTGAGTTTCTCTTTAAAATAAAAAACAAACAAAAAAGTTCTCTGGTTACAGTAGCACTATTCCTGTCAAGCAGACTAGCATTTTCAATATTCTTGATGCATATATGCTGACTTCCTTCCCCTCCTGCCCCCAAGACAGCAGTGCCCTCAATTTTCATTTTGCATGTTCCATAGAGCATAATGCATATGTAGGTGCCATAAACTTTGTTATATGACTAACTACAGCAATCATATGACCATTAGTAAGCTGTCCCAGATTATGTGACAGGATGATGATGATGAAAAATTACTGTCTTCTAGTTTCCTGGAAGCTCTGTCAGAATATGCTGTAGTATTTTATGCAGTCCTGCTTTGCAGTGTACTATGAACTATATGCAAGAGTATTTTCTTTCCTTTTGAAGCAGAAAGCTCATGGCAGAAAAAGCTGACACACTTTTAGCTAAACTTTTAGTTGCACCTGGTGTGTGGCGGATGTGCATAGGGGCTTGACACTCATTTTAGGCTGGACGACATGTTCTTAATAATAATAATAATATATGACATTGATTTTAGTGCATTCCTTCTAGTTAAGATTTTGTCCAATTCTGAATTGTAAGATGAGGTACAAGCAGGTTTTGAGTGTGGTGTGAATGTTTTGGTATATTAAACCACTAACTTTTTAAAACAACCTTAATTTCAGAATGGGGCAAGTATAATGGTTGAAGTTGCAGCTGGTCCTTTTGGAAATAGTGAAAAGGTAGGAATAATTTTTTATTATGTGCAGTGTACAAATACTGACATTTTGTAGCTAATTCAATTAGCATATAGTGTGCTTTTCAGCATAACCTTCTCACAAAATATAGCCAGCTTTTGCTATTTTCTTTTAAGTATTAAATACCTGTTGACTTGGGTTTGATCCTAGAATGATGGAAACTTGGTGGAAGTCCCTACTGAACGCTCAGCTCCCCATGAGAAAGTAAGGATTGTATTTCAGATACTGGATTTTTAAATCACTCCCTCTGAAAAAACTATTCTTTTGGGGAAAACCTGACTGTCCAAATTTCTCTTCAAGGCCTGGATATCATTGGTCAATACTCTATAGTTAGGATAATTGTACAGACTTGTTATTGTATGGTTAAATGTCATCTTGACTTCTTTTGCTTGCATATTATTTGTAAATCTGAAATTCTGGTTTACCTATTGCCTTAAGTTTATCCACTCTTTGTTGATTTCTGTTTTTTACTTCAGGTTTTTACTATTTTGAAAGTCTCCAATAATGATAAATTATAATTATATTATAAATGTTTCTTCATTCAGAAAAAAACCCAAACAAAATAAAACACCTGCAGCAGGACACTTTAGATTAGATTTATGTGGGCTTCTAAAATACTGTTTTACAGTTACCTGTGGTTATTAGAGTGCCTAGACTTGAATACTCTGCATCAACACTGTGTGACATGCCATTTTCGTTGTTGGGTTTTGGAGACATTATTGTCCCAGGTGAGCAGCTGGTTTTGGCAATTGTAACTTATAATTCAATATTTCATGTTTGCTTCTCAACTGACTTGCTTTGGAGTTCATTCTACCAAACAATTACTGAATCAAATGCAGCACTTAGATCTGTTAGTACAGAACACAACCAAAGCCACAATATAAGAAAGCTTAATATGTTACAGTATACTTAGTCAAGTTTTTTTTTTTTTTTGCTTTTCTATAGCACTCCATTATGTACATACTACTGCTATAGATAATTCCAGTTGTTAGTATTATAAAATCTCACAGAATACTTTTTCTGTGAGATTTCTAAGACTTTATAGTAATTTTGTATCATGGATTACATACTTAGAGGTGAGATAATGGAAAATGTATTTGCTGCTTTATCGCAAGTTTTTTGATCTTCAGAACTGAATTTTACCATAGATGACTTGGAGTCTTGCACATATTACTTAAGAAAGGCACAAATCAGCATCTCATGAATAGAGCATTCTTCCCTACCCTGTGATTTTTACTGATGCAAGATTGCTGATTGTTAAGAAAGAGTATTAAAATAACATTGAAGGAAAGTATTAAAACTGGGTTGTTACTCCTCTGTATTAGTGACTTCAAAATAGTAAGTAGCACATTGTAATTAGCTTGCTTAAAAAGGAAAACCCTTTATACCAAGCTCACTAGCATATTTACATTACAGTTTTGACTTCTGAGGCTTAACCTAGTATTTGTTAGATTGGTTCTTGGCTTTCAATAAGATAGTAGTTTCCAGATAAGAAACTGGAAGTACACACAATAATGGGGAAGTCTTACTGTAAAGTCTCTTTATGCTGCTTTGATTTGGAGATGGGACAGAGATTTGGGGAGGATTATGTATTTTATTACTTTTTCATTACTTWTTTTTCCCTCTTCAAGGGCTTCTGGTTGCCTATTGTCGACGATTTGATGTCCAAACAAGTAGTTCTTCTGTATATTATATTTCCTGTACAATAGGTAATTATGTGACACTTTAGCAATGTTAATCTTCATGCTAGCTTTTTTTATTTAATGTCAGAACTAGATAGCTTTCATCAAGTAAAGGTTCTATAATGTCAAGAGTATCTTCATAGTGTTTTTCTAATATACCTGTCTATATTTAAGCTGATTGTTCTTTTAATGGTAGTCTGTTGCTTTGAGAAAGTTCTCATATTTTATATATATATATATATATATGTATGTATGTATATGTATATATATATGTATATGTATATATGTATGTATATAACCTTTTTCTTCAATTATATTGAAAGAGATAAACATTATATTATTTTTTTTACTTGCTACGCTAATGACTTTATAAAAATTCACCTGTTCTTGACTCTGCATATGTGTGTGTATATGTATGTGTGTATATATGTATATATTTTTTTTTCCATAGCTTATGCTGTTGGTATGGTGCTGACTTTTGTTGTTTTGGCACTAATGAAGATGGGACAGCCTGCTCTGCTCTACCTTGTACCATGTACGCTCATTACTAGCTCACTTGTTGCTTGGAGACGTAAAGAGATGAAAAAGTTTTGGAAGGGTAGCAGTTATCAGGTAGGCTGGATGCTTTGTATATTTTTGGTTAATACCTTTGTGTATATTATTCTCTATTTACTTAGTATTACCTGTAATCCAATTTTTGCTAGTCTTAATGGATATTCCAGAAAGAATAAGCAAAAGTAGACTTTACTCTTAGAAAATCTTAGCCTAATAGCTAAGATGACAGAACAAAGCTAAAGGGATATAGAATAGCTGGTTCAGCATTCTCTTAAGGAAAAACAAACCAAACAAAAAACCAGAACTCTCAAAAACACAGACCAAGTGACTTTTTTCCCATAATTTTTCATGTTTTTACAGTCTTCATCTGTCATCTTGATGTGGTGTAACTCAAGTCACTGACTTGAGTTTGCAGATTCCAGTCTGCAGTAGTCCTACATTAAGATACAGTTTAAATAAGTTAGTTATCAACTAGAATTTTAGAAAGTAGTTTCCATGCATCTTACATTGTGTCTTTCATTGTCAGGATTATGTGGAGGACTCAGCCATAAAATAACCCGGTGGTTATATAGCCTTTCTGTCACAGTGCAGTCATAGATGTTCTCTAGCACTTCTAGGTACTCTGTTTCCCTTTTGGTTTTGTCCAACACTACCCAGGAACTGTTGTACTTTGTATGCCACGAGCATCGGCCTCTGCCTGTTGACATGTGTGCATTTACCCTGAGCTTGTCCTAGCTGTAACAACTACAGGGTCCACTAGCCTGTGCGAGTTGGCATCTGTCATAAGACAGACCAGCCTGGAGATGGTCTTAGAGACCTCAAGTCCACTATTGTTAAACTTTAAAAACTTTTATGTTCTGTATCTAGGCTATGTTGAACTCAGCTCACAGAATGGATGTAGAGTTTTGGGTGGGAGGGGGTTGATGTTAATTTGGAGAAAAGATATAGCTTCTGCTTATCCAACTTCTGATTGCAAAGTTAAGATGAAGCAATGGAAGCTGGGTTTTATTAATTCCTGTAAATGTAAACTGCAGTCATACAAATCCTATAGAATTATCAGCTAAACACTGCCTTTGGGTGACCTGGCTAATATTCCACATTTGCTTCAGCTGAAGGTTAAGTGTGAAGCTACTTGGGAAAAGAACTTTGACTTTAACTAGGCTGCCTATCTCTTTGTTTACAAAAGAAAAAGCTTATAAAGTAAGGACATTACAGTATAGGGAATAGTTGAGAATGAGCTAAGGAGTAGCCTTTTCCTTCTGTAGGTCCAGTGAATAGAAATGTTTCTCTGTAGGTCAGAATGAATTTGGATTACTCTGCACTTGGGTGTAAACTGGAGACTATTGGCTATTCTAAAATGCACAGTGCTGCACATAAAAAGCCAAATAACTCTAGGTCTGTAGGGCTCTGAGTTCTTGAGTTCTGAGTAAGATTGACCTAAATAAATCTGTCAAGCTTCTCTTTAGCAAACCAAACTTTCACTTCTTATAGAAAAACTCATACTTGGAAGCATTATGTTGCCATAATAGTTACTTCATGTCCTTTCAACTGGTTTCTTGAAGGATTAAAACTTCTCTGAACTTCAGTTTGCTTTAAAATCAAATCACTTCATATCTGGCACAGTTTAAAATGCTGATTTCTTCCCCTCCCTCCCCTGTTAGATTTGTCTGTGACTAAACAAGTAACTTTACCAAAATTCTTATTTTTCTGTAATTGTGCATAGAAAAACTTACTATACATTCATTTTTTTTTTCCAGAGGATGTTATTCAGGTTGCACTCATTTACAGAATCCTGTAGTGCTGTAGTGTTGATCTTTCTCACATACCCTTCCAACATAATCTGTATTTTGTTACTGAACTATGGGGGAGGAGAGGGTTCAAGTCTTCATCTCTGAGGGAGACAAGATGTAGAAAGGCAGTAGATGACCATCTTTTACTACCTTGAGCCTGCTGAAAAAATGTTAGCTTGAACTGCACTGGAGCTGCTCCATCAGCTGAACAGACTTTTAAGGGGTAAACAGACTTCTGGAGAGATCTGCTGTGTCCTCTGCAGACAGAGAAACCTTGCAGGCTTAGGTACTAAGTGTAGGGGTACAAGAGCCTAGTTTGACATGGGCAACGTTTTAGATAACTATACTTCATGAATGCTGCTATTTGTTTGTAATTCATCAGTTAGCTTTTTTGAGTTTGCGATTTTTCTGATTTTGTTGCATATGACTTTAATAATGGAATGAATTCTATTTAGGTATTGGACTCCTGCAGGACGCCTTTGCTACAAGGTGTGATTATGGCCTTCTTTTAATGCAATTTTATTAACCATCTTATGGTTTCTCTTTTTGCTATTTTTCACGTTTTCTTCCTCTTTTCTTTCTTTTTTTGCATCTGTTTTTCTTTTAAAATTTTATGAATAATTCATTAGAAGAGGGCAAATGACAATTAAATATCCTTGTTATAGCATTGGCTTGAAGTTACTTGGGAAAAGACTTTCTAATCCAAAAATAATTTTGTATGAATTTCTGCAGCAGCTTGGCTGCCTTTTTATCAGCTAATGAAGACTGTCTGATGCTGCCATTGCCATGCTTCGTTAGAGTAATAAAAGTTGTTTTTCCTTACTGTTCTTATGCCTRTCTGCTCTCATTTTTTCCAAACAAATTGAAAGTGTTTTTTAATTTCTGACAAAAACGCAGAAAAATGTGCTTGAAACTAAATTTAAAGTGAAGACAAGCTGCAGAAGTAAATCTGCTCTTACACTTTTTTTTATTCATTTTTTTTAAGGAACACAGAACTTAAAAGACCAATGGAGCCATGATTCCTAAGACCGAAGTGAGGCCTTGTATGCCTCACTACTCCATAATTTCCCAATCCCTCTGAGTACCTTCAAACACTTAAGATTGGTGTTAGTTAACCTACTGTTATCTAAGTGGAGATACTTATATTTGCAGGTGAACTAGTCCTTCACCTAATTTTTCTGCGCCACGGCACTGTTATGAAAACCTGCTTTGCGCTGAGCAATAATTCTGTTGTCCTCTGCCTCTGTGTTCAGCGTTCCAATTTGTCTTTAGTAACTGTGCCTACGATCTCCCTGTGATCAAGTTGCTCAACGGTATACTTCATCCCGTGTTGTCCGCAATGTTTGCTGCGCGTTAGGGAGCAAGGATTCAGACCAGCTTCTGTGGTCTTGCTGCACAGTTTCTAGTCTGTGGCAAGAAGCTGGTTTCTTTCCTTGGCCATAGCTCGTGACTGTTAACACTGATAATGTTTATTTTAACTGTTTGTTGTYGTGAGCACAATGTGGGAAAAGCAATGCAAGCTTTCCAAATAAACTTTTTGCAGAATTTAAGCATCTAAATATAATCTTGTGTTGTATTAGAATCAGCAGTCTGGAGTTATTAATACATATATTTATAAACCGTAGTTTATCTGCTCTACACACTGAATRAATTTTCAGAGAGTGAACTCTGAGTCACAGTGTTTTAAATTCTGAGTTAAAGATGTATTTTTTTTGTGTGTGTGCTAGCTTCTTTTGCCTAAGAGAGTACTTTAACAATTTAAGTCTGATAGAAAGCCTTAATAGAAAAGAAAGTAGATAAAACACAAGAGAAGGTTAGGAAGTAGGAAAGGTTGAGTGCAAATTTAAAATCAGATGGTGAGCCTCTATTTTTATAACTGAAAACTCTTCTGTCCTGCTGTCTGCACTCAGCTCTTGGATAGGATTGCTAGTACCAGTTTTTCAGTTACTACTTTGTACATATGGGAAATGCTTCATTCTCTAAGATATCGCTAAGGTCCCATAATTCTTAGCTGAGAGCATTTCTGTTTCTGCCTAATGGTGCGATCATAATTTCTAGGTGTGCTGTGTGACTTATGGATTAGTCTTGATTTGTATTGAATCACTGCACAGGAAAAAAAATTTTGAACAATTCATTGAAACATAGGTCTGTCTTGGGAAAGTTGCACCAGCTTCCCCACAACCATGTGAACAGTATTGCAGCTGTGAAGTGTACAGGAAGGGAGGAAGTGGCTTTGTATGTTGCTGGGTTTTTTTAATCAAAAAAAATGCAGATAGTATTTTTAGTTAGAATCAGTGCAATTTATTAAGTCTTTTTAGCAATGACATGAAAAAATTCACTGCAGTAATGCAACTTCAAAGTCTTCTAGGCATAAGAGAATAGTCTTGCAACTTTTTCAGAATTTGTTAAACTTGAAGTCTTTAGCAAACTTTCTTACCTCTCTCTGAAATAAAAAATATACAAGCTTGTTATTGGCATGTTGCACAGTAGGCGCCTGCCATTTAGTCCTGTAAATTTAAATCATGCTTTTGAGATACTTGCAAATTAATCACAGATTTGAGTTTAAGAATTATGTGAATGTCACATCATCAGATTGAGTCTCACATTCATGTCTGTGYATAGATGTTACATACTGTCTTACAGGTAGCAGTTGGGAAGTTATGTCTTTTTTTAATAGTTTATCATGTTACAAGATAATTTTGTAACTAAAATAACTTGATGTTTTATCTGTCTTGACCCTCTGCCCTTAAATTGTCAGAAATCCAGATGTGTGAGARAAGCTCATGAATCTCTTCCACCTTAGAAATGTTAGTCAGCTCTCCACAATACGTCTGATGCCTTTGGCTCTTCCAAGGCTTGAAACAATTTTGTCCAGAATTTTAGCACTGTCCCCTCCTTTTGCTTCTGGTTGTGGTAAAGATTTTCCCTTCTTCTGCTGGGGGGCTCCAAGAATGGAGTAGTCCTGAGGGAACCTATAACTGAGATGCGCTTATGGAAAAAGCTACTCGGTATAATCTTACGGATTCAGAAAGGCATCTGTTGTCCCTGTCTTCAAGTTAGTTGTGGGCTGTCCTTGTTTTATATGTTGAGAGATTGGAAGTAAGATTTTTTTTTTTTTTTAGCCTTGTGGTATTTTAGTTCATCAAAAAAACTCAAATCTTTATGTTCTACTAGCCACTTAGGTCCTGAAGTTAACTTAAAGTATTTCCTTAATGTATGAGAAGTCTGGAATTTAAATACACATGATATCTTCAGTGTAAGCACATTTTCTGCTACTTACCTTGTTTTAGGATTAAGTGCAGACTCTTAGTCTGTGGGGTGCACTGAAATTGTTGCTAACAGTGATAATTCTTGTCGATTAAATAGGAAATTGTTTTACAGAAATACTTACCAACAGCAGCTTCTTTATGCCAGCTGTTGGATGATCCTCTTTCTAGATTAAAGGAAGCCATATGGCATTAATTTATGTAATGTGGTATAGGTTAGACTTTTTTTTTTCCTGGAAACATACTTGAATCTTCATTCAAAATGACAGTTTGATTTCTCTTATTCTAGGGGGTATTTTGCTTTGGGTGACTTGATGTGGATTTTGGTCACAGTGCAAGGGCAAACTTCTAGATATAGTGAAGTAAAGGTAGATTATCATTAGCATGAGAAGTATTCAGCACTAGACTGAGTGTGCGCTATTGCTATAATCCAATTCCTAGCTATATCACCAAGACTAATGCCTACTGTAATTCTTGGTGGGATGTAACCAAAGATGAAACCTGAAGTTGTTTAAGTCTGACAAATGGAGGGAGGAATGTGAAAGACCTTTCCTAGCTTTGGTCATAGTTTGATATTGTGGCCACTGTGCTCTCCTAACCTTAGCACACATCCCGGTGACTTGTTTCTGCTTTGGAACTGTCATCTCCACTTGCTGCATTGCATGCTGGCACCTCTGCTTTGGGAAACAGCTTTGTTAAACAAACCTCCATTTAGTAAGCTATGTTTGTATACCTTGTGATGAACCAGTTATGTTGGTATAAAAGAGTATGGCCCAGAGCTGGGAACATGACTGGAGAAGGGGAGGGATGTTAATGGAATTAGACTTCTGGCCCTGTATATAGACTTATACTAGATTTAAATGCATASCACACAACATTGTTGCAGCCTGGCTCTGTTTTGCCAGGGCTCCTCCAGCAGTTGCCAATAAGGCAAGAAGGTAATCCTTTCCTTACGACTTGAAAAGCTACTGTTCTTAAAGCCCATGCATTCAGTAGCTYTTCTAGAAACAAGCAACTTTCTAACTCCTAGGCAGGATACATCAGTATGGGGGGAAAAGGTATGCAGGGTTTTCTGCCTAGTATAGAAGAAAAGGGTATTTCTGATTCTGAAAGTATTTTGCCTGTGTTCTAAGGTATCGGTGACTTCCTCTTGCCACACTGGGCATATGAGCTCTTTGACATGCTCTGTTTTTGGCATTAATTTTACAACTTTCATATTTTCTATCTCTGGTTGTCGGCAGCTAAAAGTTGCGCCCAGTCCTTAACCTCTCCTTTCCCAAGGTGAAACTACAAAGCCCTGAAGTTAATGGGTCTCAGTTTGTCATGCTAACAAATGTGTGGTACTGCCAATGTAACTTACTCAGTGCCTTGTCCCAGGGATGTAACCAGAGCCCTCATTGCACTCTAACAGTAGAACAGGTAGGGAAAAACAGGCTTGTTCTTAACTAGGAAAAATACAAAAATGTCTTGTATTACTCAGATACTTTTAATAAGTTACTTTGATCTGAAACTGTAACCAGTCTATGTAATAATTTGGTTTAGATTGTATTCTGCAGCAGGTCTTTACGAATTTTTTTGTATTTTTTTTTTAAGATAAAAGGAAATTTTACAAAGAAATGTAGCTAATACAGTTAGTTTTTTTACTAACTGTAGTATAGTTAGCTTTCACTGGCATGAAAAGAGAAGACAGTCTTTTCTGTTCAGGCTGTTGCTAACTGTACATATTAAGCAGGATTCTGGGGTCTATTTCCAGTTCTCCTAACCACCTTTGAAAAATTTCCTTAAACTCAGTTGCCAATTTTTTTTTCCCTCTGTGTTTAATTGTTGGAACACTTCTTTCTCACAGATTTAATTTCTTGTAGAATACTTGGATCCTTGGATGGAAAATGCTTTTGTAGTGGAAAGCATTAACTAAGAGTGTTTTGATTATTTGACTTCATACTTTTCTCATCTGTAGAGGATTTCCTATCTATATGCTGCTAAAACACTCTAACGTTTGTTTAATTATATTTCTCTTAGCTAACAAATACTTTGGACCAATGGAAAAAAAACATATGTATATAAAGAATCATCTTTGTTTTACATTTAGATGATGGAACATCTGGATTATGCAGGAAATGAAGAAGGCACAGCAACAGCCAGTGAACAGCCTGAAGGACAATAACATGTATGATCCTGATTTAAAATATTGTTCAATTTTTCCAAATTTCTCTACAAAGGAATTACAGTAAATTCGGTTAATTTTTACAGTAGATTATTTCACATTCTGTGTAAAAGTTTGGGGCTTGGGGGATTATTATTATTATTATTTTTAGACTCCTGCACCTATATTTTTATGGAAAGATACTGTTAGTAACATAATAGATTTGCATTTTTACAGCCAAACTATAGCTAGTAAAACCGTGCCTTATTTCAATTTAAATAAAAGGATATTTTCTATGCAATTTTCCAAATGTGTTTCTATACAATATATTTTTATACAAGTTTCTTGCCCATATCATCTTGAAGTATGAAATGTTTTCTTAATTTTGATTAAGATTGGTTGAGTTTCATTTCTCGAAATCAGTACTACCATTCATAGAATTTATTTACAGATTTTGAAGGCAAAGACTGAAAGCAGTGAAACTACAGGAACTGACAAATGAAACTGTAGTTCCATTACTACAAGTAATGGAGCAGATGGTGCGTGTGTTAATCTACGTACATTGTAAGCCATAAAATAGATAACAGGGCAACTTTAACTTGTGGTAGTAGTCTTTTTTTTTTTTTTTTTTTTTTTTTTTTTTTNAATTGGATATTTTGCCATTTTTAAAAAATTGGCTTATTTACACAGTGGCCCTAGAAATTTAGAAATTTAAATGCAACTCCTTGATAGTTAGCAAGGAAGATGGTGCTAAAGGCAAGAGGGTTTTTGCTCAACAAGTGTAATTTAACTATTTGAGGGGAAAAAACCCTGAATTTTTAACTCTGGCATGGCTCTTCTCCTACCCATTGAGACTTAGTCCATATTTGTGATCTTTGTTTGGCTGTGAATCAGTACAAATGGGTGGTAGGAAAAAAAAATCTAACCAGTCCTATGTTTTGGAAACAATTTTGAAAATTCTTTGCAGTTGATAGACAAACAACAGGTTTGAATAGTGCTAGTCTTGCTGTGTTAGTTAAGGCCAATGCATGTGTTTAACTTGTGGTTTAATCCTAATTTATCTTAGCTTTTAAATACTCTAAAGAATTTGAAAGGAAAAATAATTTAAATCATTAGTTTGCATTTAGAAGAGTTTTTAAGTTTGTTTGCTTGACACTTCTTTTCTTGGGAAACTGCAAATTGAGGGGGATTAGGCATAGAAAATTTGTAGTTGTAATGCTAACACTTTACACCAARGATGACTGGATAAGGTAACAACAGGAAACCACTGAGTTCACTTATTGGTAATGTCAGGTAGTCATTAAAACATTCTTCCTATTCTTTAAATGAATGTCATTCCTGTAGTCGGTACAAGTTTGAGAACCCTGGAGAAAACAATTGAATAAGCACATGCTGGGCAACAGCAATGCAGGCTTTCCTGCACTGTTTCACATAAGTGCCTCAGTGTTGGTCTGTGAAGGTCACCTCTAGACATTAATAGATGTTTTGGGGCATGTCTGTTCAGGAAAACTTCCCCAGATTAAATCTAGTTTAACAAGATTTACTTTGGAAGTATCCAAATTGGCGGTCACAAAGGCTTACCACAAATCTACTGCTTTACTTGATTGATTTCAAGTTTAAACTTTTCTCAAGAGTCCTAATGTAGACAAGTTTATAGTCGGAATGTCCGTTGCTATTCACACAGATTACGATGGTGCAGGTTGATATGGGTGAAATAACTATTATAATTGCAACTTCCCTAAAACAACAAAAAAGACAGTTTTCAGATGTTAGTAGTTGGCCCTCGCTACTCTACTGATCTAAGCTTGAACAGGCAGCCCCAGAGTGGAATGATTTTTGCACCCCATCTTAAATTTTTGTTTCTTTGAGGCAGCTGGGCTAACTGGCACTTAATAACAAATTACAGTATACCTCAATGTTTTGATAGCAGACTGCAGACTTCTGTTCTGATGTGTTGTATGCTCTCTGACAAGCCCAGTCTCTGCCAAAGTAAGTGTCTGAAAGCTCTTTGAAAGAGGTAAAGAAGTCATAACTCAATGTCATGCAGTACTCAAAGCCCTTGGAAGCTTTATAAACCAACATAATATGACTTCTTTTTCTCTCTGAAATCTTCTGTGTAGAGGATTTATTAAATTTTTAGCTATAATTGATAATGGAGCTGGTATAATTTCAGACCACCTTGGCAATGTGCGTAAGTGTATTCAGCAGCTAGCTGTGGAAACTGTTTTGCTCTGTGCCTAATTATGCTCTATGCCTGATCATGCCTGAGGTTTCACACGCGCGTGCTGCAGTTTGATGGGATGTAAACTAACTCTTTTTTTTTTCCTTTTGAATGCTTAGGTGCTTTGTTTACAGAAATTAAGAGTGGATTTTAAAATTTTGTATAAATAATAGGTTAGTATTGACTACTGAAATGGGTTTATATAAATTCAAAAGAACTGATTGCAACACTTAGCAATTTTGAATGTTGTAATATTAAATTTGATTGGGCTAAACGCTATGTTAAAAGCCTTTCTAGAAATACTTAATATAAAAATCTTACTACTTTTCCTTGTATGTTTACTGACAATACCCCTGTCCTCACAACTTCTAAGTTATCACTTTAAAGAATGTTATTAATAAATGTTACTTCTAAAAAACCAAAAAATCGAGTAATTGCTTTGTACTCTTTGTCTTTTCTTATTGTGAATATTCAAGGCAAAACAGTAACGCTTTATAATACTAAATGAACTAAACTTTCATGAGATATATCCATAAACAATATGTAGTTATGGTTTTCATCTATCCTGCCTTAAGTATCAAGGTACAATTCCAATACAGAAAGTTACGATTCTGTTTGTAAAGAGCTGTGGTGGCTTTTGTGTGTGTGTGTGTAGCAGAATTGTTTGTGAATGGAGCTACATCAAGTTGATTGACCTAACTCAACAAATACTTGTTGCATTGCTGTTAGTCATGTAGCTCTGTGAAAGTATACCTGACAAACAGGGTGCGGGGGTAGAAATTCCTGTTTAACATACATGGATAATAGGCATATATGCATTCAGCTCAGGGAACTGCTGTAAAAGTATTGTTCAGCCCAGTGTGCTTAGACATGAAGGGCAAGAAAAAGCCAAACTTCAGTCTTGGAACCCAGGTTGTGTTGGAAGTGTTGGCCGGAGCGGGGGGGAATCACTTAAACTAAGTACACTTGATATGTGATCCTTGAGACATCCTTGGAGCTCTGTGATATTGTGCTCTCATTTGGAGTTGAACAGATTTTAAAATATTTTACTGTCTCCTGTTGATGCACTGGAAGTTCCAGTAGCATTGACGCACAGTAACTGAGTATTTAAATAGGAGAAAACTCTCCAGAAAGCTGTATCTCTTTCCACTTGAAGAGAGGATACTGGTCTTGAGGTACTTTCATTTGGCATTGTAAACTGTCCTGCACAAATTACGCAGGAAATCTTTCTTTCCGCTCATCCAAAAAGCATGAGCTGTTATATTTTAGACATGTTTAATAGCATTGAAACTTGTACTTCCATAACTTTTTTTCCATAGGAGCTTGAACAATTAAATGACTTAATTTTAACTGGATGTTAAGCAGATAGAAAGCATGCTTGAGTTTATTCACATATGAATAATTTTTGGAATAACTCCCAAGCACAGACATTGTTAGTCAAGAATAAGAGTTGAATGTTAAATCAGAATAGCAGTTGCAGTTCAAATGCATATTAATTTTTTTGTTCTTGAGTAACATGAATGTACTTGTACAGCTCTTGTGTTTTAAAAATCAGTAACTCTATGGAATACTGTAAAGGTCAAATTGGAAAAAAAACCCACCTTATAGCACTAAGAGGCCTCGCTGTTTTTTGAGTTCAAGTCTCAGCAGTTGAGACTGCACTTTATAGAAACTGAGCCAACATGTATACAGTCCAACAGAGCTATGGAAACAAGTCAAATAGGAAACGGATTTAAAGTATATTGAAGTATATCCTTAAGTAGAATTTCACCTAGTTGTGTATCAGCCAAGCCACACTGGATCTGAGAAGGACACTTTTAGTTGACTTTTTTGTTTGTTTGAAGGAAAGGAAACAAAAAAAAGTGAATTGGAGCATGGCTGGATCTTGCTGCCTAGCCTTGGTCAGGCCTACCTATTCCAGAAATATTTTGGCTGACAATATAGTATATTACATTTTTGTGCTAGAATATACTTTTTTGAAACTTATGTGGAAACCTACTGTCAAACGCTACTGTATGATCTATCCAAATGTGTGCCTTCATGCATAGGAACAAACTACTAAAGCTACTAACCTCAGAATTCGTATGTTCTTTTTTTTTCTGATTTTAGTTATTTAAAAAAGTAGAGAAGTTAGGAAAAACAGACATATCTGTAATCAGCAAACTGGGTTTTCACCATTTCTAGTGCACGGCATTGTTATGGTTAGTGCATTTGACATTTTTGCAAAAGTGAAAATCTCAGAAACTCTTCAAAATTGCAGGTGTAATAGATGAATATTTTTTCCTGAAGGAGTGGGTTACAACTATTATTTAATGGGTACTCTCCTGTTTAGATCAGTTCAATCTTACTTTTGCTCCTTGCCAGCAGCTTTACTCATGTTCTGTTCCAAGTGTAAATCATACCTCACAAACACTGATACTTAGCTTTGTGGGAGACAAAGTCAGGCTCCAAAACCAATGATCCTTGATCATATCAGCTTATTCCCCAAAGTAAAGGTTATTTTTAAAGGAAGGCTTTTGGTTACCTGAAAATGTTTACATATTACATTAAATATTTTCTACTATTTTCAAAACCTAAAATAATTTTTATAACAGTTCAATGTCAATAATCCTTGCAGGCTTATCCAAAGATAAGGAATGAATTTATTATGTGAATGTTATTGTTGCCTTCTTCATACAACTGGAAGAAACCGCAGGTTTGCAGGACCTCATCCTCTCAGGGAACCTTAACCATCCTGGCACAAGCAATCCAGATTTCAGGAGTGCATTGATAATAGCAGCCTGACCCAGGTGATTAATGAGTTGACAAGGAGAAGTGTCTCTGCTGTACCTGATTCTTACCAGCAATGAAGAACTGGTTGGGGATGTGATGACCAAGGGCAGCCTTGGCTGCAGTGAGCACAAGATGGTAGAGTTCAGGATCCTGAGAGAAAGGTACAAGCCAAAGAGTAAGACTGCAACCCTGGACTTCAGGAGAGCAGACTTTGGCCTGTTGAGGAATCTGCTTGGAAGAATCCCTGGAACTCTTAACTCTTCTGGTCGTGCAGAGAAGAGGGGACTAAAAGATCTGTGGGTTTTTTTTTCCCTTTTTTTCCTTTTCTTTTTTTTTTCCAGGCATCTTCTCCAAGCTCCAGAATGGTCCATCTCAGTGTGCAGGAAATCCAGCAGAAGAGGCAGGAGACATGCATGGATRAACAAGGAGCTCTGGACAAAACTCAAACATAAAAAAGGAGGCATGTAAGAGCTGGAAGCAGGGACATGTGATCCAGAAGGAATATAGAGATACTGTCTGAGCATGCAGAGATGGGGTTAGAAAAGCCAAAGCCCATCTGGAGTTTAATCTGGGAAGGGTCATGAAGGGCAAAAAGAAAGGCTTCTACAGGTACATCAATAACAAAGCAAAGGGTAAGAAAAATGTGGGTCTGCTGCAGAATAGGGTGGGGGACCTGGTGACAAAGGACATGGAAATGGCTGAGCTACTTGATGCCTTCTTTGCCTTCGTATTTACCGGTAATATTTGCCTTTAGGAATCCCAGGCCCATGGGAAGGTCGTGAGCAAGGAAGGCTTGCCCTTGGTGGAGGAGGATCAGGTTAGGGAACATTTCAACGAATGAGACATATACAAATCCATGGGACCTGATGAGATGAATCCATGGATATTGAAAGAGCTGGTGGATGTCATTGTGAGGCTGCTCTTGATTGTCTTTAAAATGTTACAGCAACTGGGGGAAGTTTCTGAGAACTGGAAGAAAGTAAGTATCACTCCTAACTTCAAGAAGGGCAGGAATGAGGATCTGGGGAACTATATGCCAGTGAGCTTCCTCTTGATCCCTGGAAAGGTGAAGGAGCAAAAAGCTGTTTCCAAACATATGAAGGACAAGAAAGTGATTGGGAATAGTCACTACAGATCTATCAAGGGGAAATCATGCTTGGCCCACCTGATAGCCTTTTATGATGAAGYGACTAGCTCAGTAGATAGGAGGAGAGCAGTAGATGTTATTTATCTGTAAAAAGGCTTTTGACACCATTTCCCTACTTTGAGCACAGGGTTGGACTAGATGATCTGCAGAAGTCCTTTACAACCCTGACTACTCTAGGATTCTGTGATGATTTAAGCATTTTTCTGCTTGTGTTAAATACAGCATGAATACAGTTGAATAATCTGTAATCCCCCTCCACTCTGTAGGAAAGCTCAAATTTTATCACCGTAGTGGGGCTTGAGTCTCCCTTGGTGTTATAACTTCTACTAAACTGTTACACTGAAGCATATTAAAAAGTGATCTTCATATTTGTAATGCTTTCAGAAGCTAAAACACAATGTTTTATTTTCAGATAGATTATATAACCCTTTTTTAACTGTGTAAACAATTTGTCTTTCTAGTTCTTGAGGAAAGAGAGAGGAGAGCAACTCAAACTGTAATCCCTTTTGTCAAAAGTGATTGATCAAAGTTCAGGGTTTTGAATTCTTGAGGTGGAGGTTCAGGTATCTTTGGAATTCATTTTACTTATAAAGAATGTGCAAGATCCTGTTTCCCTGAGCACAGAGGGAATTGAATAGCTGAGGACAGTTTTTTTGCTTGCAACTCAAAGACCTTTTCACCAAGGCAGTGTTTAGATCAAAGAGCTCCCTTTTAAATTTTCTCAGGAGAGCTGCATGGGTACTCTGCTGGGGCAGGTGTTGTTTTTTTTTTTTTTGTTTGTTTTTTTTTTTTTTTTTTTTTTTTTTTTTTTTTTTTTTTTTTTTTTTGTTGTTCCTGCTCTTTGCTCATGCACATACTTGCCACCTTTCCTTCCTCCCTATCTCCAGTCAAATGATACCAGCACATTTTGGAGCATCGCCGCACAACTTTGCTTTGTGGTGGACTTGAASGCTGCCCCAGAGGCCCTATATGCTAGCTCCACATCAGGGCTCCCTCCTGTGCATCCACCACATGCTGGCCCAAGCCAACATGGCACAACTCAGAGCAAAAGCTCCTGAGCCCATGGCTTGTGACCAAAACCACGTTCAGAGGGAAGCTTTGCAAATCCTGTAAAAGTTGCAGGAAGGCTGGGGGAAAAGTCCAAAAGGAACAAAACTGGAATAAACTTGCTGCAGTTATTTTAAGAAGGCAGGCACTGATAAAATCTTGCAAAGGGTCACTCATTGTGTGTAATTGTCCCCGCGCTATTCCTGGCAGCTATGGATTTTATGCATGTAAATAGAGGCTTTGGGAGGCACACCCTTGGCAGTTTTGTGCAAGACTTTAGCCTGCGCTGGTTAAGTGCTAGTGTTTTCGGAGCAKTAAGGAAGGTATCGTATTCCCAAATATAGGATATGTTTAGATGGTGGGCTGGATAAGGAATCTTTCCATATACTTCTGCAACATACATGAGGAGAAAAAAAAAACACTCATTCAGAACTACTGTGTACACTCAACTTAATTAGCTAATTAACTTGAATCCTATTAATATGGAATATCTTTAATGCAGATTTTTTAACTGGATAGCTTGCACTCTTACTTGCCTAATTTGGATGTGACAAGCCTTACCATAAAGCCAAACCTGCATTACTGGTTCTGCAATTTGAGCATGAAGTGTTTGGTCATTAGGCCTTTTGCATTGCCACCATAAAAAAAAAATACTCCACAATCCTTTCCTAGTGTTTCAGATAATCTGCCTGTCCTTCCATATGTCCCAGAAAAAATGAGGAAGCTCTGAAAACCTAGTAACCCTCATCTAGCTTCCCCCATGTCTGCATTGCAAAATAAATGGTTTATTTTGCAAGTGAAATAACATATTAACCCTAAGTTAACACGCTAAGTACATTATATTAAATACATAAATTGCTTGTGAGACTGAAGTCTAAATCAGTTGCAGGGGATAATTTGTTTCATTGCTGTTACGTGTACAAAATTAACTTTTTAGATATTATTTTTCTCTAAATGGATTTTGATTTTAACTAAGATTTTACAACCTATTGCTTGAAGCATTTTTTTTTTCCTTTGAGACAATACATATCTTCTCAGCTAACTCAGTGCCTAGACTAATTATTGTCTAGTTTTGAGGAATATTGGGATAATGCAGGAATATTGTTAAACCTTTGGGACCTCATGAGAAGAGCAAGTGTAACTCTGAAGTGTATTGTACAGCAGCAAAGAAAAGATGGTGTAAGTATAACCAAAATTTCTGAATAGCTTTAAAACTGCAGTTATGATACATTTTTGGAGATTTGTTATCACTAGCTTCAGTGGAAACAAGACTCCTTCTGTTAGGCTGCACTTCCTAAGCAATGTGCATACTGTTATTAACAGTAATAAACTATTTTTCATCTCCATTTTGAAATACTATATGTTCAATTGCTGAGAAGTTCCATGTTTGTAATGTTACTTGACATTTGGTATTACTGAAGAGGTTAGGCACAAAGTATTTTCAMAGAAACTTCGACAACTGAAGCAACAGAAAGTCCTTTACATGTAATAGATGGGACTTAYAGATCCCACTAACCTATGTCATCCTACACTTTTTGCCTTACTTGAAACATTTTAAACTTTCATGTTGAAAACTAACTATCTTCAGTGCTGATGAGGCAATAGCAGTCAGCATATAAGTTGTTGTTGTTCCTTTAGCTATGGCTAAGATAGCTGATATACTTAGATAAATCAGAAATAGACAAATCTGTGGAAAAAATCAGCAAATACGGGTTTGGTGGAATTCACCTTGGTAAAAAGAATAAGAGGAGTGAATCAATAATGCCTCTTTTCTGCCATGAATGCCCTTAGTAAGGGACAAAAATTGCTTCTACACAGAATCTGTTTGACCTTGAGTAGGACATTAACTAGATTTCCTTATCAGTTGGCAATTGCATCTGATTTAACTACATGAATTCCAGCACATTTTGAACAATTTCAAATGAATATCTGCAGCGCTACTGTGGTAAAACTTAAAATGGATTCAAAAAAAGCCAAACTGGACTACTCTTGTGTTTAATGGCTACTCATTTCATTTCTCATAAAAAAGGAATGTTGTATTTAATTATTTTCTTTCTGAGCACAACTTAGTATTTCATCTGTGTGAGGGTTAGTGAGCAGCGAAATAACCTCTTCCTGGCTACTGGTTATTGTAATATTTAGATAAGGGCTTCCTTAAATAAGTTTCTTCTAATTCTTTAGCACTTACCACAGTGAGATCAAGTTACAGCTGGATTAATGAGATGTAAAACCTATTAGGTTTGACATCACAAATTTTACTAGTTCTGGTGATGATTACATAACAAGTAATTACCCAACATAAAGTGCTAGTGACAGACTGATAGTTTGTTTTGAGATATCAAAATGAGATACAGAAACCACACAGTAAAAAGAGTTTTGTTTAAGCCAGTTAGATTCTATTTCAAATAGAGGCTTGCTTCCGGTTAAAGGTCTTTAACCTTTAATATAATAGTACTTTTTATAGTAGACTATAAAATAATGCTTCTTTATTTCCTTCTAATTCACAGCTGAATTCCAAGTGCTGTCTCACTTGGAAGAAGGTGTCGGAAATTTTGAGTTAACTATCGGTGCTGCTGAAAGATAGCACTTAGGCTGACAAGTAGCAAATATTTATCCTGTTGCTTAGCCCTCTAAGGAATTCTTCATTAGTATCTGAAAATGTAATTCCCTTCACCAGCTGTACCTAGTAAAAATAGCTTGGGGTTCAGTGGTGAAAACAAAAGATTTAACATCTGAGTGTAGAATAATTCATGCTCTTCGGATGACTAATGCTGCTAACTTAGGGTCAGATCATGTCATGTTCTGCATGACAGATCAAGGTAGTACAAGGATATAAGGTGACTTCCTTACGCCATGTGCCATCAGTTCCAGGTCACAGGGATTTACTTCACTGCAGTGCTATGTCCTGTCTCCCTTCCACAACACTCTCAGAAAGTTGACGCTCCTCTGCAGAGAGAGCGAAGCAAAGAGGATGTTGATGACTCATTTTCCCTTCATTTTGCTCACAAGCTGTTCAGTGAAACAATGTGCTGTCCCTCCATCTGAACTTATCGCAAACTGTTTAACTCCCAATTTGATGTCAGTCTCTTTACAGCTTTGCACCATCAACAGGAAAAAAGGCATGGAAAATTCCTCACCTCAAGTATGTTATCCTGAGACAATAGCTTGTACAACAAGTCTCACATGGTGTCCCAGGCTGGCCGCCTGCTATTTCTTCCTGATTCCCTTGCTCCTCCTGTCTCTTGGATTCACAGAATATTAAACTCTTCCAGCAGGAGACCATACAGACCTGCCCATTTGCATTTTATGAGATGGGAAGTTCAACAAGTGCAAATGTACAAAGCTGAGTTCACAGGTAAAAAGAAGGTGCGCAGAGGGCACTCATTGCCAATAAACACTTCAGTGAGTAAAGTGATAGCATGAAAAAAGTAAAGAGACAAAAAGCTGCGAATACGCTAAAGGTACTGCTTTTCAAATGAAGTGAGCTCCCCAAATCTTCACTGAAATAACTGGAGTAGGTATCAAACTATTCCTTCAAATCAACCCTCTGAAGTCTAGAGGCAGATGCAATAACCATGAGAAACAAGTCTGGATAGCCCAAATATTGCTGTGAGATGAGATGAAGAACCTAGTCGTAGAAGGACTTCTCATTAACTTCATTTAGAATGTGAGGACGTTTAGATGAACCAAAAAGGGTTCAAGAAGAAGGAAGGAAGCTGATGGTGACACTGTTTATCATAAGTGCTTATAGTGTTAGCTGAAGAATTCAGAAATCCCACATTTTCTCTACTTTCCTTTGGAAGTTCTTGAAAGATCTCCAGAAAATCTTACTGGGCTGCCACTGTTCCCTCTGTTCTTCCTCAGGAAGCACTGATCTTTGGTCAGATTGTTGCCAGTGGTAGGGCTGGTAAAGGTTTAGACTGTCAAACCTGAGGCACTTGGTTGTGCAGACTTTTTGTAAAGCTCATGGAGAGATACCGAAGTCCCCAGAGGGTGACTCAAAGTATCATTTCATGACTGGCTAAGTCAATCAAAGTATAGCCTGCCAAAAGAGGCAGCCTCATCCTTCCCTCAGTCTGCACTCTTGCGTTGCCATATGTCAGTGGATCAGAAGTGGTGCTACTAAGTGATTTTTCCCCCTGAGGTTAGTCTTCAGCTGCCTAATCAGGCTGAGTAGGCTGACTGTGGTTAGCCAAGAACTAGTACTGACACATGGGAACAACAACAGGGGAACAAGTAGCTGTGGATCAACAGCTTGGGATTTCTCTTGCAGTAGGAGAGTAAATTTACACTTTTAGTTTTGAAATCTGTCACTCAGAACTAATTTGAGAGTCCTGAATTATCCCCTGGAAACAGTTTTCCTACCTAGGAGCCTAATTTACATACCTATGTAAGATACCACAAATTCTCCTAAAGTTAACTAAAAACAAATATTAGGAAGTCTCCTGCAGCTAAGAGGGTCAACATTATAATGTGGAGCTGAATACCCAAAGTTTAGTTGCTTGGGTCTTCTTAAAAACGTCTGTTACTTGTAGCAAATGGATTTGGTGCATTATTACATAGTTTATGTTACTGGAATTTACTATTGGACTTGCCATGCAGAATGGCTTTTAATGCAAGGACATTTTGTTTCCTGATAGCTAGCCGAATTTTACTTTATTATTCTATTTTGAGACTTGTATCATAGAAGTTGGTTAATTTCAGGATAAAGCGTGTTACTTTTTCATGTGTGTATGCTTAAAAATTTTGGATTGGTTCATTGCTGTTCAAGTTGAATTGCCCTGATTGCATTGCACTGACTGAAATATATTAATATTGGTGTATCCATCGAATATGCCATAACTGAAGCTGGCAGCATCTGCACAAAAATGCCAGTCCTGCTGCTTTTTGATTAAATTTTGTTCATCAACAAAGCATTGTTTATGTTTGGATCATCCTTTTCTAATCCCTGGAGCAGGTCTACTGAATTTGTTGTGTCCTTGAACCCYCGACTCCTAGTGAGACTGTTTTTGTCGTGCTGGGACTTACAAGCCCTTGGTTGTGAGCTCTTTTGCCCGGTAATGCAAAACTGGAGGTTCGGGGGTGAGCACATACTTGCATTTCCATCAATTTAGCAAAACAAGATACAGAGTTAATGCTCGCTTTTTGCCAGCAAGAGGAGATGACACTCGAGTCAGCATAAAATCCCAAAGGCACAGACAAATAATAAGGCCTGACAAGGCAAATCCAAGTGCCACAATATTCTGGACACATTTGAACCCTCCGAGTTCAGACAAAATTAACACTTTTGTATGGCTATGATATTTCAGGACTGGTACCCAGACCCTTGAGCCAGATTTAGCTCTCCTTTGAACTACATCTTCACTGRAAAAGAAACACTGAGTGAGACTGCCTATGTCTACAACCCAGGGTAAGAGCTAGCGTGGCAGCAATAAGCCCCCGGCCTCCGCAGCACTGCTCTCCTGCCACCCGCTGAAGCCCGGCGCCACCRGAGCGCCTTGCGCCGAGCGCCAGCGCCTCCCGGAGGCTTTAAACCCTGGTGCTAMAGCTAACGTGTTTTCCTGCATTTAACAAAACCCCGCTCACGTGTTTTAGGAGGCGCAGATGCCAGGCTTGCGGGAACAGGGCCTGTCCCTCGGTCCCCTGGTCTCCGCGCCCCGCCGGGCCCCGGCCCCGCTCGCCGCTGACAGGCGGCTCTGGCTGTTCCCGCGCTCTGCGGACCCGCCGCGAGGCGCCGGCGGCCATTTCCCCCCTCGCCGCGCGCCGCCTCGCAGGGTCTCGGCGCCTCCTTCCGCGCCGCGGCGAGGCGAGGCGAGGCCCGCGGCGGGCGGGAAGGAGCGGGCGGTGCCGGCCGCGGCGCCCCCTCCTCCCGGGGGCGGTGCGCGCTGACGCGGCAGCGCCGCTGCTCCCCGCCGGCCGAGTCGCACAATTATGAGAAAGAGCCGCCGGGCCGAGGCCGCCGCCGCCAGCGCTGGGTCCCGGTGCGGAGCCGAGCTAGCGCCCTTCTCCCCGCTCCGCGCTCCCCTTCGCCCCGGCGCTGTCGTCCGCGCCCGGCTTCTGCGCGCCCGGCTTCTCCGCACCCGGCCCTCCGCAGCCGCCGAGCTCAGCCCCGATAGATGGAGACAGGCCCCGCCACCGCCGACGCCGAACCACGAGCAGGAGCTGCCCGGCGCGAGGAGAGCCAGAGTCGGCGCCGAGACCCAGCCCGGCCCTGAGGAGAATGG
>NW_028186149.1:9109449-9123627 GCF_003343005.1 Rhea americana
GCGGTGGCGGCGGGCGCGGGGCTGCCCCGCGAGCCCCTCTCCCGTCAGCGCGCCCGCGGCCGGGTCGCGTCTCCCGTCTCCATTGTTCGGCAGCGCGGCCTTGCGAACAGCCTTCTCTCATCTATGCTCTGTTTTCTTTTCAATATATGTGTTTTTTAATACCAGGGTTTATACAAGAACCTGTTTCGTTTTGTGGGGTGCCGCTGTTCTTTCGTTTTCATCTTTCGGCCTTTCCCCGCTTTTTTTCTGYACGCTGTCATATACAAGGGAGACCRTAACCCCCCAAGAAAGAGGCTGTGTAAACTTCTACAGCGAAAGCACAGTGTTAATTTCAGCGCTCCGTCTTCCGACTGCTGCTGATCAGTTCTTCATCCCTGTGCGGTTATTCCTTGACTGATGCTTACAGAGGTTCTTCAGTGATTGAGCATGTAAAATGCATTCCAATAACTTGGAAAATCTAGGTGTGGAGCACAAATCTGTGCGTTTCTGCAATCCACTGAAACTTCTAGTCAGATGTTTTGTTTAATTTGAATTAARAGGGTGTTTTATTACTCAGTATTTTGGTCAAAATGTACCTATTAAATCTTACATATCCGAGCGTATCCATGAAGTAGGTAGAAATCTAGGCTGTCTCTCCTTAGAAGAGTGTTGGATTTTAAAATTTTAGAAGGAAGCTTAAGGAGCAGCCTTTCTCACTTGAAATAGTGTTTGGTATCTTCTATTTGTATGTTGCTTGCTCTTCTCAACTGAGCTTTCTTTTTTTTWAATTTATTTATGGTGTTTTGTGCTATACTTGTTAGTGATGCCATGGCTTAGAAATATATGGATTGATCTTATCTGATAGAGATTTGTAAACTGAATTAGTTTTAACTGGCTTATCAGTTTTTCTGGCAACATAACTTGTTTGCAGTATTTTATACTTACCTGCTATTTATCAAATATTCCATAGTATTTTGAAGCCTATGTTTAACAGGCTGTTTGCCTGAGTTGAATTTACTAAAATGAATTTGCGTAAAATGTTCTGAAAATTTCCCTGCCMCTCCATATGTCTTTAGCAATTCTTAAGAATTGCCAGACAGCCTCTCATATTAAAATCAGTAATTATCCTAAAGAAGATCTAGCAGGTGAGTCATTTAGTGAGGCAATTCCAAGAATTGTTAATTTTTCTGTGTGATAAGTGTTTGCTAGATCAGCCTTGAAATCCCTTGTTCTGATTTGAAGTCATTCTTGAGTTYGCTATTTAATGGTGGGGAGAGAGCTGTGTGCAAGGAGAGCTGTTTTGACTGCTTTTGGACTAGGAATACCTCAATTTCTGGATCTTTTGCTTCAAATTTTTTGTTTGCTTGCGCTCAGGGCAGCRATGGAACAGGGATTTGGACAGGGCAGAGATTTGGACTTCTTGTCCAAATGGAAGCATCTGAAATCATCYTGAAATATGATGTTACATTTAACAGTTACCTTGCTTATATTTAAAAATATCCTATCACATCATCTGCCTCCCCATGTGAATTATCTGTTGGATGAAGGCACTCTATTGTGTTTTAAACTTCTCTTCTCAGCCCTGAGGCTCTGCGTAACTCTAGCCTTGCCTGCTTGCCTCTTTGTGTCTTATCGCATCAGCCGTGCTTTCTCTGCAGTGCTGGTGATAGAGTTCAGCATCCAAACTCCTCTTTTTCTCATAGTTATCTTTAGCACTTGCTGTGCTTTCCCTTCTTTGAACCTTTGCACTAAGACCAGAAACTTTTCCTGTTTCTGTTTTATGTCCTTCCATGAGACCCATTTCTGTAGTGGTTCAATCTTTGTGAACTGTCAAGATAGCTGCGTATTTAGTGAAAAAAAAAAAACTTGAATATAGAGTTTATGGTGACATGGTAGAGTTTGGTTGCATTATCTTTTTTGCATGTGAATGTTGCAAATAGATCTGTAAGAAGACTTGTCAAAAAGTACATGTGAAGGGATACACTTGTATAATCTACGGCTTAGGTACCTGACAGGGTGGTAAGCTTATTTTCTTTTCCAGAAAGACTCTGATTAGCCTATTATTTGGGAGGAGTTTAATACCTAGTTATTCTAGCAGTGTCATTTTTACTAGACTTCTGATAATGTCAGCATATTATCAAAAACAAAACCAAGTCTGTAGTTCTAGTTTTTAAAGACGGGATTAGATTTTAAAATAATGGTTTGTACTTTGAAAAATCAAGAGAATGAAGTGATACTTCTCATACCAATATATTTAATCTGAAAAATGTATTTTTTAACAGATATTTATTTAATTTGGAATCTCTCATTTCCTTTAACTATGTCTACTTTGGCTATGATATTTGCATGCCATATAAAATTGCTGAAACAGGTAATGTTAGTTCTGGTTTTTGTTCTGTTCTTTTAAAGGCAAACTGACAGTGAAGCTAATGCACATGTTTTCCAGAATTTTTGCCTTTTAGATCGTTTCATATTTCTAATCAGAATAATTCTATTTTGAATGGAGATTGAGGTAGTAGGTGAACTGCTTAACATTGCACTGAAAGCTAAATCTTTTTAGAAAAGCTGTCATTCTTAGTGTACAGTAATAAGACTAAAGAAATGCTGTGCATTGATGATTATCAAACTCTAGTATTTGACTGTGTTTTTCGTAAGCTCAAATTTTCAGATTTTCATATGTTTGAGACAACTTTAGCTTTCTTGCAAATCTTTTTGCTGAGCAGCTGAAATATCTAAAATGATGTAATATAACAAATATTGATACCAAGTACTTTTAAACTGTTATGCAGTGCAACTTACCTTTATTGGTTGAAAATCTGGCAGCTCACTTTTTAGAATGTAAACTGAATATTAAATAATCTTACTGTGTGTTTATATTTGGATATTTATATAGTTTTATAAAGTTTGTATTCATATTTATATATAAAGATCATACCAATTCTCATCTCTGATACTGACCTGGAGTGGAGGCCTTTAACAAATGAGCCTCTGTACTTCATTATTTCTATAAAAAATAGTCAAGGATACTGACTGACCTGTGAAAAAGAACTAAAGAACTGTWTGTGGCTTGCATACTCACTTCTCTAAAACCTTCTCCTTCTCCACTCATTCTTTCACTATTGTGTTCTCTACAATCTTGTTACTGTCCTTTATTCCCTAGTAGGGCGCCTTTACAGTCTTTAAAGGGGTATGTGTTTTTTATGCAGAAATTGCRTTGTGCTGTTTTGTTCAGCTCTCTACTGAAATTGTAGATTRKKTTTMCAKTAMTGKAAAMMYAAAATCACCTACCAGAAGAATGAAAAGGTGCCCCCCACCTTATTTYTGGTGAGCTACTGGCTAATCAGGGTGTCAGATGAGTGTTAGCAATGGTGTGCAAGAAAGGAAGCCTGATACGACCTATCTTTCTGGTAGCAGCCAGTGATTAAATTAGCTTTGCCTGTTGCATCCAACTGGATTTTGGAGGGACCACAGATCTCACTGGCAGAGCCCTGGAGACAAATTGCCATCACAACATTGCTCTGCTGAGAGTAGATCAGGTTTTGAGGGATGTTGAGTTCTTTTCAGCCTTCTTTATGCCTATGTTTTTATTAACATGTAAAGCGGATTAGCTGTTTTCAAGCAAGGGTGTGAAGCCTTTTCTTTAACTACCAGGTTTGCTGGAATCACAATGCAGTTTGGGGTGTCTGTGTGTGTGTGTCACCCTGCCAGCCTCTAATTCTTGCAGAAGGGTAGATAGACATCAGTGCTGTGATGCAGGCTACTGGATAGCTGTTAGTAAGCAGAGGAAATTTCTTATACCTCTGGCCTTTCCAACAAGGAAGCAGTGAATTTCTTCCTTTACTATGTCCATTATTTCCTTCCCAAAAAGTGGAAGAAAGTGTGCTCTAAATGTGTGTGTGAGAGAGAGAGCAACACAATTATTTTTCTGGCTGTGACCGTGTTGTTGTTATTTTGGTACATATAGCACATTAAACAGAGTATCGTTAAGTTCTGAGTGATTCTGAATATGTTATCTGTATCAGTGTTTGGGGTGTAAGAAACATTTCTGCTTTTCTCGTGTAATGGTAGGTGACAAACATTTGGTAGCCATGGGGTAAGGGAGATCTTGGGGATAGTCATAATAGTGATGAAAATCTCTTTTTAACCAGGGCCTGAGAATGTCCTCTAACAAGGACATGAAAGGTCTAGGATATTCAAATGTGAAAAAATGGTTTGACAGCGTGTGGTGTGAGGATGTTGCAGGAATAGTCTGTAAGATAAATATAGCAGTTCATTGCCAAGGAGGGTATTTAAGGCATGGTAACAAACTGACATCACATTAGAACTGATTTAACTTTCAAACTAAAGTTACACATTTTCCCCCTTAACTGTCAAACAATAATGAGGCAGCAGATTTGAATTAAACCTTAATTCTTGGGATTTCTATTTTTTTTTCATAATCTACCCTATAACTTTATCTACTGACTTTAACAAACACTTCCATAAAGTTGGATCAAAGTTATGGCTTATTTAATGTTTACATTAAGAGCAATATARTTCTTTTTCCTAGTAACTCTTACAATCTCATTCTAACTTGGAGGACCTGCTTAATATCCTTTCACATGTTTCTGTTGTCAGATTTTCTAAAATGTTTGAACTATCTGTGTGTGTGGAAAATATGTAGCTGAGTTAGTAGTAGATCCAAAACCATCTTTACTTCAGTTGAGGGAAGATAGCATGTAATGTGTGCTATCTTTATCTGTTGTTTTTTCCCAGTTGCAAGATCAGTGTAATTTGCTGACTGAGTAATGAAATTGGTACTTTGTATGTGYAGTTTGACAAATAATGTTTTCAGAATATGATCCCACTTTAAGTTTACTTCAAAAATAGCTATTGTAAAATTTCTATGAAGCTTTATTTCTACTTCATTCTACTTCAACCTTTCCATTGACATAAATAATTTACTTCAAAATATAGTCCAATGTCTTGTTTAAATGTGTATCCTGTGTTCTGCAAACAGTATGCAACTCTGGYAATTTGAAAGAGTGTGGGCATATGTGTGCATGTACTCTGTTTATATCAGAAAAATTATGCACCAGTGTGAACCTTATCGAGGTCAAGACTTGCTGCTAATAATGGTAATAGCAACACTGGATTTCACACGTTGTTAAGGCAAAGCATTAAAATAAGTTAGACCTAGAAAAAAAATCAATAGCATGTTTAGTTTAGGGGGGAAAGATGGAAATGCGTACCAAAAATTATCTGGAAGCTCTTGCTTCAAGAAGGAATCATTTTGTATCTATAAAGCATCAGCCAGCACTAGTATCTTTATTCTGTTTATGCTGTCTCCTTCCTTTTAAGAGTGATATTTGAACCTGATGTAGAATTTGCTCAAATGCTGCATTTACAGTTTTAAGGTGGTTTGGATATATTTTTTAAAATACATGAATTGAGTTGAAACATTTTGGCAAACTTCTTTTTTAGAAAAAGTTAACTATTCTGAAAATTTAACTTCAGAAATGCTGAGACATCTCCCAGTTACTCTGCAGCTGCTGAATGAAACTGAGGCTCCCGTTAATTTCATCCAACAGCTGGAAGAGTTCCCAGATCTGTGGCTTTAGTGCATCTTCCATCATCTGGATTGCCTATTTCTTTTTCAGACTTGTTTTAGGACTTCACTTCACTTCTGCTGCTGTATCCTGCAGCAGAACTGGAAACAGCACCTGAGCTTTTGTTGCAGCTGTGGTGACTGAGACTCTTGACACAGGGATCTGTCACAGCCTAAAAGCCTCAGCCTTGCTGGCTGCCTTGGAGTTGCAGATCCTAGAACTGCTGTATTCCTGGTAATGGGTTAGCCCTGGGGCTGCTAGCCAGGGAGGCAGTGGGCTTTCAGAAAAGCGTTGATGTGGCTGGTGCATGTGAATGCATGCATGTAAGACTGGGAGACCTCTTTCTGAATTTTAGAACTTTGGAGCTACTTCTAGGTCTGTGGTAGCCTGGTCGGGCTTCTTGCTTCATAGGCATGGATCCCAAAGCCTAGGCTTGGATGACTCCCAGCACTGTGGGCTTCTGCCTTTGATTGTTGACTTTGTTTAAAAAACAAAATAAACAAAACCCCTGTAGGTTCTATGAGTTGTCATGTTCCTATTAAATTCTAGTATGCTGATTTTTCTTAATTCAGTATTAACTGGCTGAACCTTTCGGATAATTCCAGTAGTATACTCTTGTTGTCGTACATTGATCCATTTCTGCTCATGAATGCTTTCTCAGCAACAATTGTGAGTTAATTTGATCTTTTTATTCACTCTTTCACTATAATGTAACTGTAGTCTTCAAAGTTTGGGAAGGTATCTGGTACAGCTCAGTCAGTCTTAACACAGTAGTTACTGAAACTGAATACTGTCCTTTGTTCCGTGCTTTGTTCCCACTTCTTCCTACCCAAACAGATATTTATTATCTCAGTCTTATCTACTTGCTGCTTGTCACCTTTGCTAAGAGGCAAATAGAAATGATGCTTTCCCTTTATAGTCTGCTTACTTATTTGGTGAAATTTTGCAAGATCTGAAGTTAACAGTTCTTATCCTAATACTTGCCTTTTTCCTTTTCAGGTTTTGTGAACTAAAGACTTGACAATTATGATTTTTAAAATTGAATTTTATACCTTCTGTAACTTAGTTTCTAGCTGTCCTGTTAGGAATATTGTATTTCACAAGCATTTACTGCCTAAAAGTTTTTAGACTTGGGCCACTCCTTAAGCTAGTATTAGTTAACAGTCCAGGTCTTCCCACAGTTAATCAATCTGTTTAAGTCTGAAGACTGACTTGCAGTAGTTGAGGTATTGATACATATGTTACAGGGTATTCATCTCAGACATGGGACAGGGTTAATGTGTTTAAGTCTGTAACTTCTTTAATAGTCACTCCTAAATCTGGCAAAATCTTTCTTAAAGGTGTGGTTCTAGGCCAGTTTAAATTCACCTAAGTTTTGGCTGCCACAGTCCCATTCCTCCCTTTGTGCTTTACTCTGCTGCTTCAGGGATCTGGGTTGAACAGAAATCTAATCACTTCCCTTTTTTGAGGATTAGATATTTTTTTTGTTGGTCATTTCCCTGCATCAGCTATCCACATGACTGCATAAATGCCAGTGCTGGTATGAGATAGGGTGGGATCATGTGCAGAGGCTTAGGAAAATGGGATTGTGGCACACCAAACTTGGCAACAGACAGAGTTACTGTGGAATCTTGCTCTATGATGCTTGAGAGTTGAGTTGTGTTATCATGACATTAGTAAGTGTTCAAATTACTTTCTATATATACTACCCTACCTGGTTGTTTCCTAAATCTTAGAGCCTTAGGTACAAGGATGGATGGAACTGTGCCATCACAGGTCACATTCTGTACCCTCCTGAAAGTATAAACCAAATTGTATTACAGCCTCTTTCTAATTGTACTAAAAGCACATACTGGTTRTATTTGAATAATTTTGTAGTTAATTTTTAATTAAAAGGATGTTGTTCTTGACTTGTTTTACATTTGGTAGCATACATTCAAAAAAAATTACTGGATATGTTGTGCTGTATTCATTCTTTAGGATTTGAGCTGGATCAAGAYGAGTAGTTTTACCCCTCGCACCAAGCTATTATTTCTGTTGGCAAAAGATCCGCTTTGGGTAATTTGTCTCACATAAAATATTGCCAGATTTCTTTTTCCATATTCTTAACATGGTGCTTGTTTGCCTTTTGTGCTGTTTTTCTCTCTATTTAGCTTTAAGCTGAACCAGGAGGTAGTGAAGCTGCTTTCTACTAATATATTTGATAGATATTAGCATAGCAGCAGCTGAGCTTTAAAATGGTTACATCAATGTATACCATAACTAAAATTGCAAATTGTAAGCTTGATTCAATATATTGCTTTGGGGCTATCACCAGTCTGAAAAAGTTTAGCTTCCTTTCAGAGCCTGTCCCAGTTGCTGCTGTGATCATGCAGATATGAGTCAGGCATAACTTCACTCACCTGAATAGGTTAAGCTGTGCTTATGTTTAAATGACACATGATTGGAGCCTAAAAATACTAGTTGTGTAATTATAGAACAGTTAATTAACTTTCTGCTCAATTATAAAAATCAGTTAATCTACAAGAATGGGTGCAGTTAATTAAGTTTTAAATGTCAAAGTATTAACAGTTTCTCCTGTGTTCTCTGACTACAGTATTGGCCAAACTGTAATTTTCAGAATTCTGTTAAACAGCAAACTTAATAGAACTTTATCTGAAAATACTAAAGGGTGTGTGGCTGAGGGTGATCTTCTGGTTGAGATCATGAAGGAATGAGTGATTGATGTTGAAGGAGTTTCTGCTCATAGTAGAAATCTTGAACCTACTGGGAAAATAGTAATGAACCAGTGATACCACAACTGACAGATACCCTAGACWACTTTCCAGGAAACTGGTCTAGTGTTGCAATGCCAATGCCTCTGGATGCAGAACTAGTTGGAGGCTTATTTCCATTCACAAGCTGAGGTGTACTGACCCCCTAATTTTCCTGCAGATAATGTTTGTGGCATTACACTGCAAACTAGTTAATGGGGCCACCCTGTTAGCTCTTGCACTGCCTATGTGAGTGGCAGTAAAAAAAAAAAATAATGTGGAGGTTGGGGTGGACATCAGCCTCTTAAACTGGCTGTGCAGTCAGAGGCTGCACGTTGAAATGTGGAAGTGTCCCCTTAACTAACCTTTGTCCGTTTAGATTGTGCCGACTTCTGAAACACGTCTGATGGGGATTTGTACCTTTGCCCCGTTAAGCAATTGATCTGTCTTATTCTTGGTTTCTTTTAAAAGGATTTTTCTGTATAAGATTTTTATAAGTTTTCAAGCTGTATTAAAAATGCAGTTTATATGTGTGCAGTTTTCATTGTGAATTAGGCATTCCATCTTTACCTACTTCTCTATGTAGGGTTTGGGACTCTTAACTGTTAAATTCCTTGTAATTGTTTCAAATGCCATAATTAAACTGTGTGGTCTTTGATTATATAGGGAGAGAAGACAGAAAACACTAATAATCTTGTCCTGGTTTGGGCTCCCAGTTAGTGTTATAGGTGAATGTTTTGCGGTGATGAAAGCTGCTAACAAACAAATCATTGTTTGAATGCATCAGTCTGGTCATGGCTGGTGCTTAGGGACCACCAGAAATATGTGGTACTACTATAATCATAGAGCTTTACTGGACAACGGAATGTATACTAAATCTGGGACTGAGATTATTATTATTATTTACTGGTATAGATGACATACAAGACTTACGCTTTCAGAAAAGTCCTGTTTTCAGCTTGTGAAAAATATTTTTAGGGGATATGCATGCATGTGGACAATCTATAGAATACAAGCACACTTTGCAGAGAGTGATGAGGATTGTTCACAAAAGCTAATTGGGCAATGAGTGTCCCTAGGCACCTCATTGGAGAGGGAGTTCGAACAGCTGTTTTCTTTTGTGTTTCAGCAGAGAGAATCTAGAAAAATTAGTGCAGCTAAGATGGAGTTAGTCTTTCTGACTGTTCTCTTGGGTATAACTAGTGGATTTTTTTTATATTTTTCTGATAAATATAAAGATCAGCATGTAGGAAAAGAGGAATCTTGTGTGAATAACTAACATACTAGTAGTTGAGGTTTAATTATACTGTGAATTGGGAAAAATTTGTCTTCACTACCACATGAGAGTGAATGTTACTTTCAAACCCAGGGTATCTGCTCACCTAATGCGTGCGTGACCTTAGGCAGTACCTTTTTGCTTCCTTGGCAGCTCTCTGCGAAATAGACAAACGCTGCCTTAGCTTCCCTTTTTCTTCTCTGAACATCAGGATACAGTTGCTTAAAAAGAATACATTGTGTGACAAATCTGTTATATTGTCTTGGCTGCTAGAGTAAGTGTGCTGTGGGAGATTACTTTGATATACCTTGACAGTATGTTTACATCAGCTCAGTCTTGCTAACCCAGTAGTTTACTGCTGCCAAAGGGGTTGTCCTGCTTCTCTTAATCCCACTTACATCATGGCTGTGTGGTCCTTTCCCCGGCTTAGCTTTGACATCAGGTGAACTGATTCAGATGCTAATTGGGCAGAACTATTGGCTCTTTGTTTTCCTGGAATTAATTTTGTGCTGTTTTAGCTGAATCAACTCACCAAAGGGCTGGTGCACTATAGCCAGCCTGAGAGAAGTGCCACAAGTACATGCCTTGGAAAAGGAAAGAGGGCAGAGTAGTGTCTTGTTCAGTTTGTCTCATCTGACTACACTCTTACTRTGTAATTTTTAAGAACTGCATTTGTTAAAGGAAATATTTCTCCTCTGTATCTTGGTCTTGCTCTTGCCAGGACYTCTACCTTCTGACTGTTGCCTTCATTTTTCCAGAATTTTAGTATTTCTTTACTACTTTCCCCTGCTGAGCCAGTGAGAAGCCCAAGGTATAAGTCCAGTACAACCTAGCCATAGCTTTGTGCTGTATACCACCTCTAGTGTTCATAGAATCATAGAATCGGTAAGGTTGGAAGGGACCTCTGGACTAGGTGATCTCCAACCTCCCTGCTCAGCAGGGTCACCTACAGCATGGTAGACAGGGTTGCATCCAGGCAGGCCTTGAATATCTCCAGAGAAGGAGACTCCACAACCTCTCTGGGCAACCTGTGYCAGYGCTCCRTCACTCTCACAGGGAAGAAATTCCCCCTCACGGTCAGGCGGAACTTCCTGTGCTTCAATTTCTGCCCATTGCCTCTTGTCCTGTCACATGGGGCAACTGAAGAGAGTTTGTCCCYGTCCCCTTGACACCCTCCCTTCAGGTACTTGTACACATAGATACGATCCCCCCCCCCCTCAGTCTTCTCTTCCCCAGGCTGAAGAGGCCCAGCTCTTGCAGCTGTTCCTCATAGGGCAGGTGCTCCAGCTCTCTGATCATCTTTGTAGCCCTATGCTGGACTCTCTCCAGTAGCTCCATGTCTCTCCTGTACTGGGGAGCCCAGAACTGGACACAGKACTCGAGATGAGGCCTCCCCAGGGCTGAGTAGAGGGGCAGGATCACCTCCCTCAACCTGCTGGCAACAGTCTTCCTAATGCACCCCAGGMTACCATTGGCTTTCTTGGCCRCAAGGGCACATTGCTGGCTCAYGGTCAACCTGTCATCCACCAGCACTCCCAGGTCCTTCTCTGCAGAGCTGCTCTCCAGAAGGTCAGCCCTCAGCTTGTACTGGTGCCTGGGGTTATTTCTCCCTAGGTGCAGGACTTTGCACTTGCCCTTGTTGAACCTCATGAGGTTCCTCTCCGCCCAGCTCTCCAGCCTGTCCAGATCTCTCTGAATGGCAGCACGGCCCTCTGTTGTATCAGCTCCACCCCCTCCCAGCTTGGTATCTTCAGCAAACTTGCTGAGGAGGCACTCTGTCCCCTCATCCAGGTCGTTGATGAAKAAGTTGAACAGGATGGGACCCAGTACTGAGCCGTGGAGGATGCCACTAGCCACAGGCCTCCAACTAGACTTCACGCCACTGATGACAACCCTCTGAGCTCTGCCTTTCAGCCAGTTCTCAATCCACCTCACTGTCCACTCGTCTAACCTACACTTCCTGAGCTTATCTGGGAGGATGTTATGGGAAGTAGTGTCCAAAGCCTTGCTGAAGTCAAGGTACACAACGTTCACTGCTCTTCCCTTATCTACCCAGCTGGTCATTCCATCAGAGAAGGCTATCAGGTTGGTTAAGCACGATTTCCCCTTGGTGAATCCATGCTGGCTACTCCTGATCACCTTCTTTTCTTCCATATGCCTGGAGATGACATCCAGAATGAGCTGTTCCATCACCTTTCCAGGGATGGAGGTGAGGCTGACCGGCCTGTGGTTGCCTGGGTCCTCTTTCTTGCCCTTTTTGAAGACTGGAGTGATGCTGGATTTCTTCCAGTSCTCAGGCACCTCTCCAGTTCTCCAGGACTTTTCAAAGATGATGGAGAGCGGCCTGGCAACAACATCTGCCAGCTCCCTCAGTACCTGTGGGTGCATCCCATCTGGGCCCATGGATCTGTGAATGTCTTACCTGCCCAGAAGGTCTCTAATCTTATCCTCCTCAACCAAAGGAAAGTCTTCCCTTTCTTTCTCCCTCACGTCCAGGCTGCAGGATTCATGAGGGCTGCCCTTAGCAGTGAAGACTGAAGCAAAGAAGGCATTCAGTAATTCTGCCTTCTCTGTGTCCCTTGTCACAAGGSCCCCTGCCCCATTCAGGAGCGGGCTCTCATTTTCCCYAGTCCTCCTCTTGCTGCTGATGTATTTGAAGAAGCCCTTCCTGTTGTCCTTGACATCCCTTGCCAGACTCAATTCCAACTGGGCCTTAGCCTTCCTCGCCGCATCCCTACATACTCTGACTGCATTCGTACAGGCTCCCAAGTAGCCTGTCCCCTCTTCCACAGTCTGTGTACTTTCTTCTTCTGCCTGAATTTGGCCAAGAGCTCCTTGCTCACCAGTGCAGGTCTCCTGCCCTCTCTGCTGCACTTCTTACTCATAGGGATGCACTGCTCTTGAGCTTGGAGGAAGTGATGTTTGAATACTAGCCAKCTCTCCTGGACCCACCTTCCTTCTAGGGCCTTAACCTATGAGATTCCTCCAAGTAGGTCTCTGAAGAGCCTGAAGTCTGCTCTCCTGAAGTCCAGGGTTGCAATCCTGCTTGTTGGCTTACACAACTGTAACATGACAGTGTTGTCATGTTTCACTGGAAAAATATTAAAGAAGACGAGCGCATTACATGAATGGTGTTGTAATCGCTCAATGTCATTGAGATTAGTCAAAAAAAAAAGTTATTTCACTTTCAGAATATGTTATAAAATAATATATTTAATTTTTGAATGTTATTATTTAGGCTTGTTGTATTTAACATAGTTTTGCAAGTAGCTCAGCTCTTTTGGTAACCTGCAATTGTTTGTATTTTAATTAACAATTCTGTGTGCACATGAAGGATGGCATGATTGGTAAAACAGTGTGGTAAAATGGTACACTTTTAGCAGCCTAAACATTGGCTTAGAGATGGAATGAATGACTTTTAAGCGCTCATGCAAAACACTGTCTTTTGTAGGTTTTACAACTCCAGCTTTAACCTTTGAAAGAAAAATCCGAGAAGGGTGTTGGACTCTAGTTGAGACCTTCAAAAGCTACTAATATTCAAATACTCGAATGCTAATGGCAAAGTCAGTATAGAGGAAGATTTCAGCAGTCTGTATCATACAGTGATGGAGAGCTCAATTTTATGTAAGAGCGATCTCATGAAAAATCAATAAAATAAGGCACAGTAGGTCAAACAACTGTTTGATTCCCTCAAAAACAGCGGGTGGAAGATTTTAAAAGTACATAAATAAGCTTTATATATTATTTCGGACAGTAAGTAGCTGCTTTCACATTTGCATAAATAAAGCCAGTTAAATTCCTTTACGCTTTTCTAGAATATACAGAGACTACTTAAATAATTTTAGAGGGGAAAGCACTTTATATTCTAGTATGAGTTTAGGTCCATGAATGTCTCTAGCCTGCTATCATACTACATATATTTGGAGATGAGTTTTAGTCGATGTAAGCTCTTGAGCACTGTAGAGTTAGCTAGCTTTAATGTGAGAGCTAGCTGTCTGTCTTGAAAGGTAATAGAAGTGTAACTGAACCCGGTAATTACTTGTTAATCAGCTGAATTTAAAAATACGTAGTTCTTGTAATGCTGCCTACTGAACATCTAATATGCCAAACTCGTTTTGATTTCCTCTCCCTTCTCCCCCATCTTCTACTTTCTCCATCCTATCCTAATTTCTAACTCACCTTTACAATTACAAGAGTATTAAGATTAATGGTGCTCCCACCCCTGATGTCCTTTTGAGAGTACAGGAAGACCTAGTGAACATGACAGTCAAATGATCTTGAACTTGCACACAGAGGTGCGTGTGAAGAGWGAGAGACATGCTGCTTGCAAAATCTCTTAAGAACTCTGGTCATTCTAGTGGGTTGAGTAATATAGTTATTTCCTCTGGTGCAGCTAGCAAATAACGGGATGTTTGTGTGCATGCAAACATCTATGGACTGTAGAGACTAGGAGTTAAGGCAGTGTACCCTATCCTACCTCCCTGGTGGGTTTCTTGTGAACAAAATTCCCAATCTGTTGTTTCAGGTGATTCTTTACATGTTTGCTAGCAGGGCTCTTTCCTAGTTTACTGGTTTGGATCAT
>NW_028186149.1:9123681-9210600 GCF_003343005.1 Rhea americana
AAGTTGTTTGAAATGTTGTTGTCCTTAACTGTGGTCAGATGCTGTCACCTATTTTACAGTCACACTAGTGTGTTCTCTTGTTCTTCTCCTCTCATCCATGCCATTTACCTAAATATTACCGATTTGTGATAACTTAAAGGTGAGCATAAGCCTTTCTATTTTTTTGGCTATTCAAAGGATTGTCCTGGGCTAGCTATGTCAAGCATCCTGTAGTGATAGTAAGTTTCCATTACTCTAGTGAGTTAATAATAGCCTACTTAGGTCAGCAGGCACCAAAATCCTCACTGTAATGACAGAGAAGTCCCTTTCTTCATATGACATGAAAAATAAATCAGATCTCTAAATGGAGCAGGTTAAGAAGTGGTAGAGCAAGATCAACAGCATACACCCTTCCAGTTTGTTCTTTTTTTTTCTTTTTTTTTTTTTTGTAGTTCTAATATGTTTCAGCATAATGTATTAATCGGATGCTCATGTACCTCATGAATGAGAAAGGTAGGACCTTATTTAAATCTGCAGACCTATAAAGCTCAAATATATTATTTACACTATGTGAAGTGAACTTACAGGTTGTATGCTGGCTATGAATAATTGATTCCAGAATTGAACTTTTTTAAATCTGGGAGGAAATTGAGGGTCAGATTAATTATTTGGCTGGTGACAGGAGCCTGCTCCTGCTGCTGTATTTCCTGAGGTGGCCACCACTAACTCCTTTTCTCATATCTGTAATTTGTACCCCTTATGTGATGGGGGAGGGATTGGAAGTTGCTTGGGAAACGGAGCCAGCAGATCCAGGAACCATGAATTGTTCTGCCACTGGCAGCTTGCCCCAAGCCTCATTCCTTCTAAAAATAAAAATGGAGTTTGTAGAGTTGTCTGCTCGTATGCCCTTTGTGTTTTATTTGAGGTATGCCCAGTACTTCCCAGACGTGTAGAGTCTGAACTTAAACTAATTCTTTCATATGCAGTAAATGTGGTGAGCCACAAAGTGCAGCATGTCTTAGTGCACGCTGGGGAAAGGACCAGGGAGAATGACCATCCTCCACACTCACCAAAAAGGCTTGGCATCGTTTCTTGTGCGCGTTGGTGAGTAGGTTTGCTGACTCAACTCTGCCTTCCTTATTTGAGAGTGTCAAGACTTGCAGTCAACAGTAAGACTGAAATGATTGTTGACTGCAGATAAATAACCAACGTTAAGGGAGATGAAGAGGATGTAGACTATACAACTGTATCACTGTAGACAAGGAGAGAAAAGTAGACTGTGTTAAAAATGGAAGGACGTTTTGGGATTGATTTAAATTGGTGGCTGGACATCATTAAAAATGGATTTCAAACCTGGGATTCTGGCAAAAACAAGCAGTGACGGTATGGCAGGTGACTTGAAAACTTCTCTATCTATTTTGGCAATGTGGTGGGTTGGTTGTTTGTTTTAATCTCTCATTTTGATGAAGTGAAGTGGGAAAAGCTGACTGAAAAACTGTTGTTAATGTTTTTCTTGCTGCGATTACCAGATGCTCCCTTTCTATCCTTTTTTTTATTCATTTCATCATAAATGAAGGTAGTAAATTTTATGAAGAAAGAGTTCTTTTCATCTCATTTGAAAAGTCGGTGGGCTAATTCCCAGTTAGTTGCTTTTGATAGAAGTCTTGGTATATATTTTAAAATTACTTCATGAAACATATTTGATGTGTGAGATCATAGAAGGCCATCTATAGATGTTTTAGAAGGGCTAACGTTTTTTCAATAGTCTGGAGAGGTGCAAATATAAGCATATAATATATGTTGAAATCAATTTACTTGCCCTAATTGACAGTGGCAATACTAGTTAACCCTCTTCTGTCTTTTCTCTTTCCTAATAAAATTCCAGTTTCTATTGATTATCAAAGTTGAAAAATAAAAAGCAAAATGCACTATGAAAAAAAAAACGCTCTGTATAGGATACTTTGCTTTTCTGAAGGATTCAGAAACTATTCAGGAACAGTATGTCATTTGCTGTTCAGATAGTCTTATAAATTCTCCATTTTTGTCAAGCCTGTTTAATTACTACTTCTGTTTCTTGGGCATTTAACTTTGAAGGTGCTTATTGTTATCTCAGTGAAAGCTATTTTAAAATAACCATTCTGCCATTACACTCACATCAGTGTTTGGATGTTTCTTCTGAAAGGAACAAGTGACTTTTATGTGACCTGAAGTGTCTCATGCTGTGGAATGAGCTGTGAAATATTTTCTAAGTATATTTTATTTTTTTTTCATGTCTTGCAAAGGTAGTATATGCATTTTAAGACTTAGTACTTTCTGAATACAAGGAGTAATTTTATGACTGTGCAAAAATGCACTGTTACATGGATGTTAATCTTGATGTTTTACTTAAGCATACTGGATTTGCTCCAGATTCCCATTAGAAGGCCTATATTGCAAATAAAAAATAACTTCCCTAATAATGTGGATTTAATAGGTTGAGTCTAAATCTAAATATAAAATGTTAATATTTTATAGTAATAAAATATCTTATAATAAAAATATTCCCCCAAAGAGTAGGTCCGTGCAATTTTTTTTCCTGGTGCATCAAATTTAAAAATAAAGACTTCAGAATGTTAAATTCACTGTATATGTCTTTGTAGTCTTTTGAGTTATATATTAAGAAAATATTTGTAGACTCATATATATATATATATGTGTGTGTGTGTGTGTGCGCGCGCGTATATAATATATAAAGTATATTGAATATTGTGCATTGTGGTTATTTGGTAAAATTCGCACAGATACTACTTGTTCTATAAAAAGCACATTGGAATCACTTTGGTAGAGTTCAGGAGATAGTTGTAAAAATCACTTTTGACAAGTTCCAAGCATTCTTTGCATCCAAAACTGCAAATGGATTTGGTGAATTAAGTGGTGACTGTGTTATGTCAGAGAAGAATTTGACAAAACAATAGCTACTCTGTTAAAGACCTAGATTGCTGTGAAGACTGTTCAGAGCAAATCTCCTGAACTGTTTAATAAAGAACAGGATTGTTGAAGGTTTGTTTTCTGCAGTAAGGGAGCCATTGATATGAAGATTCGTATCTCTGCTCACTGGCTTGAGGTTTGTTTCCGAATACACCAAGCAGTAGAGTTAACAGAATGAGCAGTAGGATTAACAGAAGACTTTCACTGATTACCCTTTTTCCTTCCTTGTTTTCTCAGAACTTTTTATTTAAAATAAAAATAATTTTTTTTTGCCTTTGAGCATAGTATTTTCAGGCACATAGCAATATTTCCATTGGAGAAAATTAGAGCTGTTGACTTCCTAGGAGTGAAGTAAAGCCAGGTGAACCTTTCTGAGCAGACCAGGATCTTCAACATAGCAGTGACATCTTTTGTGCGGGATAGGATCTGTCCGCATCTGAAACAGCAGGGATCTTCGACAGAAGGTGTGTCAATATTTTGGGAAAGCAAATAAACAACCTGAGAAACTCTTTCCTGTAGCTTTATCTGCAGAAAAAATAGTTTAAATAAAACAACAAAAAAAAAAAAAAAAAAAAAAAAAAAAAAAAAAAAAAAAAAAAAAAGATACACTTGCAAGAATTTTCATTTTTAATATAATTAAACAGCAAGTGTAGATTCAGGCAGTATCATTCTTCATTTATAGTGACATGTTTCATAGGGATATATCAAGGCACTTTATATAAATATGATTTTGGCACTGTGATAATACAATGCCTATTCATCTTTATAGTATTGCACATAGCCATACTTTATATAGAAAATATTTAAAAATTGATAAGGCTTAGTGATATTGTATTTGTTAATTCAACCACAAATTTCCTAGATGCTTTTGTGTGTGTATCTGTGTGTGTGTATTCTCTGGACAGACATTACTGGTATTTTTCAGCAAAGAGTCTTTTAAATATAGTACATAATACTGGCTAGCTAAATGCTTTATTTTCTTCTCCTCTCCTTAAAAAAAATACAGTGATTATAGAGGTATGTAATTTTAAATTGCAAGGAAAAAAGTGGTTTGCTGCAGTAAAGAGTTTAAAACAAATGTTGGTAAGTATATAGCATGAAACTGCTTACKTTTTTTTTCCTCCTTACATCTGTTTATTTACTTAAAATTCACTGCAGTTCTGAAGATATTCTTTAATGAAAAATACTTCCTTGAGCAAATGATTTGTATTCTGTTAGGATTTTTCAGCATGATGTTATTTTGGGAAAAGTTTGCATAACTGTCTTTCAGATAGCTTTCCACCTTATACACAGTAACTTGGTTGCTTAGCTTATCCTGGGATACACATTTTGAATGTTTTTAAATGAACTTGTGTTAAGAACAAGCCAAGATACTTTGACTGAGTGAAATTTTTACTGTCTTAAAGATTTGAAGCTTTTGCTGGAATTCTTTGCAATGAGCATGCATTTTATTTATATGTTACTCTTCCTACAAAAAAGAAAGCACTATGTGTATGTTAAACTACTTCACATTCATGAATTTAAATTGCAATTGTGTTCATCCTGGTTATCTGGCTTTATTTGATTTTTTTTTTTTTTTTAATGGACATTGAGTATGACCATGATAAAAAGATAAAGGTTGGTTTGGCCTTTCTGTGTCTCAGGTGTAGCCAGAAGTGTAACCTGTTCAGAGCACTGGCACAGTGACCCAGAGAGGTTGTGGAGTCTCCTTCTCGGATATGTTCAAAACCCACCTGGGTGCAATCCTGTCTACATGCTCTAGGTGACCCTGCTTGAGCAGGGGTGGTTGGGCTAGGWGASCTCCAGAGGTCCCTTCCAACCTCAACCGTTCTGTGACGGAGGAGCCTCGTGCTCCATTGGGTGCTGCGGTTAGCTGGGCAGGGACTGCGATTCAGGCCTGAGATGCAGGACGTGTCTAGCTAATGGCATGGGTTTCGGGGATGAGAGATCCTTTTCTGAATAGTAACACAAGCGTGCAGTATGTATAGGCACATAAGAAGTAGTAACTTGTCCATGTTTTTTTTCTTGAATAGACAAACTAAAGGAGATTCTTGAGTACCAAATGTCTTTTCCAAATGTTTTGAAATTTAGCTTGTTAGTTGTAAGTGACCTGGACATACAGGAAAACCAATGGCTTTGTGGTAGTGTCTGATATACTTATGCTGCAGACTGCTTCCATTGTACCTTCCTATTTTCAGACTTGCTGAAACTTTCYGTGTTTGTTCTTTGTCCAAATGGAAATTTCAACTTTTTGGAAAATTGGAGGTAGATGAGGAAAGAGATGAGAATATAGAGACCACTTGTTTTTAATAAGGGACAAATAAAATTGGGAGATCTTTTCTCTTAAAAACTATTGTGTGTATTGAAAATCCATATGGTGCAAACAAAGATTAGAAAGCTGAAATATAACATATTATAGAAGTTGCTATTGCTTCTGAGTTTGAAACTAGGGTCAAACATCTACGCAGTCAGTAATTGTGATATCTGTATTCTCATCCTTCCACAAAGTCTTGGCTTGGACCCCTCCCCCCCCAAAAAAAAATCCAGGACAGTTTCCTGATCCAACTGTCAGCTTTATAGAAAAGTTGTCAGCAGAACTACTAGGCTGATCCACGATGTTGCAGACTCAAGAGTGATATTTTGGGGAAAAGTTTAAAATTAGTTTTGTGGTAGCTATTCCATAACTTACAAGCCTCTAATAGCATGCAATATCATTAACAAATAAATGAGCAGAGAGAATAAATGAATCTTCATATAGGAATAAGGTCATGGTTGCCAATTATACTAGTATCTTTACAACTCCTGTATTTACAGATTTTTAAGTCATGCAAGTTACTTTGAGATCTTGCCAAAAAGGGAAGCTAACTTTTTATGTAGAAAATGATTCAGACAAAATTTGTTAGATAAACTCAAATAATTCCACTGTAGTTTGATAAGACATTGCCATACAGCATGCATCTATTTCAGCCCTGCCAGAAGTTACTGAAAGCTTTTTATGAATGTAGTATGTTGAATAGGAGTCTTCTATGAATGCTATGTTAGATCAAGGAGGGGAGGGTGATTTTTTTTTCTTTTTTTTTGAGCTGATCTCACACTGTGCATTGCTGCTTTTTGTTTGTAACCTGCTACATATAAAAMCTCAAATTATAGTTAGCTTTTGTGCTAAGAGCTTCATTCTACGAGGAGACTGACTAGAAATACCTATCATAAATTTCAATAAAAGTAACATGAGGAATTCCTCTTACCTTTAGCAGACATACTTAAATCACTTTATTTCTATAAGTGATGCTTTGAAGTGCTGATGTTATTGCTGAAGCAAAAATAACTAATACTGAAAACTGTTACGGTAATATTTTTACTTCTTGTAAAAAGCATTTTTTTTGTTGTTTTGGCATTTAGACACTTGCAGCAATATTTCTAGCCTTCAGAATTTGCTCCAATTGAGATACGTTCTCTTCAGTTTGTAGTTCAGCAACTACTTGAATACGTTTTGTTTCAAATAGTAATTACAATCATTATTGCACTTGTGAAAGTGTTATAAAAGGACTTCTTTAYTGGAAGTGTTTTAAAGTATTTCCTTAAATCAGATTTGAAATGCATGGGAGAATATGGAAAGCTTTTTGTTTGTTCATCTTTCTGATGCAAGTTTGAAAGGAAAGAAAATAAATAGCTGAAAGCTCCCATTTGTTGTTTAAACTACTACTTAYACTTTTTCCTAAAATCTGAACTTTTAGCAACACTACAGAGCTGTTGCCGTCATGTGAAGTACACCTTCTAAAATATACTGGCAAAACAGCTCATCATCATATCAGCAGAAGCTGCCCGACTGCTCGAAGCAAAATGTAAGAGGTGTATTTGTGTGCGTACATTGTGTATGCTGTAGAAACGATCAGACACTGAGTGGGCTGTTCTTGTTTTAAATGAAGTCTGATAACTTGAATATTGATTGTGACTGCTGACTGATCTCCTATTTTAAATTTTTACTGATAAAGAAGTAACTTATTTATCTTAAATGTCTTAGGCATCATCTTCCTTCTGGTCATCCCAGGAACATTCTGTAAATAGTAACTGTTATTATGTAGAAAGTAATACTGTGCATCCATTCTTTCTACTTTTTTTTATGTGATATTTACACATGTAAGGGAGATGCCTCATTTTTATTATTCTCTCCTTACTGTTTTCTTTCTTTTCTGTCTTTCCCTCGCCCAGCTGAGAGCAGGGATGTGTTGTTAGCAAATTTTGTATAAAACCTTGTCTGATTAGGATGAATCGGAGTGCAAGAGTGCTTCTGGAGAAAGTCTAGCTTTACCAAATAGAAAGTTCCAAGTATGTTTTAATAACATTATAGAACTTATTCCATCTAACTTGAATAGGTGTACTCATGCTATACTGAAGACACTTGCCCTATTGAAGAATATATAGAAAAAAATGCTTTATCAGTTATTAAAACTATGCATTCTTTAAAATCCAAAAAATCAATCAATGTATATATTTTTTCAATCTTTATTTTCAGAACCATTTAGTGCGAGAACTAGTGTTGTATATTGTAGACTAGTGTTCCTTATTCCCAGCTTTATCAGCACTTGACAATAAGCAATGTTTCATGGAGCAATAGATGTGATTACTTGTGGTATATGATACTTCAGATTTTGGTATCTAACATGTTAGGCCTGTGATGGCTTGCTTCAAGATGTAGTTTTAGCCAKCTAACTAAAATTTTAAATATTAAATTACTCTTCTCTATCTTAAACTCTGCTTATCCAGCAGAATGTATATGCAAACTTAAACTACTGCAGTGCTGAAGTAATGATCTATACAAAAATGTCTATTTTAAGAAAGGAAGTACAGAAATATATACCATATGAACAACAGGGACACTTGACTGAGCAGCAAGCAACTTCCAGAACAGGGTTTTATATAGGACATAAAGGCAAACATATGAGCTTACTACAGTAGGTTAAAAAAAAAAAACAAAAAACAAAACAACAACAACAACAACAACAAAACCCAGAAGTTTGAAGTGAGAAACTTAGAGGCTAGCTGCTATATGCATATTCATATAATAATAAAAAACCCCGCGTGTGTGTAATGCTGCTAGTCTTGTGATAGACAGTAGAGAAGAGATGATACTGTTCTGAGCATGGCTGCAGGTAAGGAACAGATTTGCTAGGAGACACGCGGATTGTGTGTGCAAAGTGATAGTGGAAGAAGTCTCTCCTTTCACTGGGCTATTACMCATTGATCACTTCAAACTTCTGCTCTGGTTCGGTGTGTGTGGGGAGAAAACAGAAACGTAATAGAATGCTTCACAGTGACATCTTCACRTATAATATCTAATATCCTACATCTTTTTGCAAGGCCTTTTTCTCCTTTACAACTCCTTTTACAAGGATAGGAGATAGGAGGGCAGTGAACAAAGGCCACGACTATTACAAGTGTTTAAAATATAAATTTAAATGAAAAACATGGTGTGGGTGCTCATTCTGCCATGCCTCCCAGCCAGGCACTGCTGTGGATTGTACGTTTTGCCTTTCTCCCATCTTTCTTCTTTCTCAAGGAGTGGGAGTCTGTACCTACTCTCTTGCATTCCCCCCAGAAGAGTCTGGTGGCCCTCTGAACGGGAGGACAGCAACGAGAGCCACAGCTGGGCACTCACTTGACAGATTCACCAGCAAACTTTGCTAGGAAAAAATATCAGAGGGAGATTATGAGGAATAATGTGGGAAAGATCTGCTGAATATGGGAAGTGCTTTGAAAGAGGGCTGGTAGTTGAGGACCAGTTTTCAAGGGGTCTTTATTAAAACTAACTGGTACAGTCCTACTTGTAATAACTTCTCTGTGTTATTTTAAATTGATCTTGACATTGCAGTGGGTGAAAGACCAGATGTCTTCACTGAATCTTCTGTTATAACAGGTCTAAAAATCTTTAATTCATAGTTCCTACAGCAAACTCCCGCAGATATCTGTTAATAATACACATCAGTTTTTTTTATTCTCCTTTAGAAAAAAATAGGAAATTTMTCAAAAAATTCTAAATGTAGAATGTAAGTTTAAAATTGGGCATATTATTAGCAATGAGGAAATCTTGATGTAATCTTATAAGGATTTAAACTGATGTTGCACAAGGTGTGGATCAACCTCCCAAAGTTTCTTTCTGTTTTTCAATTAGTAAAAATCACATCTGAGTTCCTTTCCYGACGTATGGCTGAAAGATGGCATAGGCATTGGGCGTCGTGCATGTTGTTTAGCAAGTAATCTTGAGATTATCTTCTAAAGCAATGTTATGTGATTGGTTAAAGCAACGCAAACGAAATAGAGTGCAGCTATTAAAATAGGCAAATACCTGGTGAAGTAAGCACCTTTAGTTACATGTTTCAGAATATGTTTTGGGTTTAAGCGTAAAACACCTCTTGGAGTGATGCTAATTACATTTGCTTATTGAAATGAAAAGCTTGAAGAACAAACGTTGTTGTGATTTATGACCACTTAAAAATATCAACAGTGTTATTGGAAGACCTTTTTTTTTTTTAATTTTATATTAAACCTGTGCTAGATGAAATCTTACTTAGTTAAAGAGGTAGATGAAAGTCCTGTTATTTGAGTGTATAGTGGGGTTACAGACTTTTAAAAAAATCTTACTTTTTTTTTTTTCCTTGACAGATCAGTTAAACAATATATTTTGAAATCCTGTTTGTGTTTTTATACATCTTTATTTGTGTATTACAAGAGGCATTTTTGCCATTTAATAGTTAACTTTGAAAATATTACTTTAGATTTGAAGGGATTTAAGTATTACAATAAGTGGCATTTATTAAAGAATTTGGTTACTTATGGTCTTCCTTATCTCAAGGTTTAGGTGATGAGTGTTAGATTCCATTATAGGCTGATATATGATTTTGTTAGTTTTGGGGAGACAGCAAAGCATATAATGATGATTTACCTTGTATTTTATAATACTGTTCAACTTCTTTATTTTTTCAGTCCCAGAAATCCTGGATAGAAAATACTTTCACCAAGAGAGAGTGTGTGTATATTATACCAAGTTCAAAAGACCCCCACAGGTAAGCTAGAAATGCTGCAAGAATTCCCTGTTACCTTTTAGACTGAAAAAGCAATGTGAATGGTTTGTCCAGTGCTTTCTTAGTCTGTAGCAAAATACTGTCTTTAATTCAGTCCTTTGTCTGAGCAGTCTCACTGTGTGTGTGTGTGTGTGTGTGTGTGTGTGTGTGTCTGCCTTAATTTTTTTCTTATGGAAGTACCTTGGCATTGCAGAAATCTCTTGATAGATGTTTACCTGCTCTCTTTGCTTCTTTTAACCAGTTCTTCTAGTGGTGTCAGTGGTGTGTCTAAAGTGGATGTTTTCTGTTCTTCATTGTTGTTTTTCTTATATGGAGTACTTCTGGAAAGTCAGAAAGTCCCATTGAGCTATATGGGCTATATTTAGGTTTGAAGAACAACAATATGAGTGTAACAGTAATGTGTAAAAATAAAGCTGACAGTGATGTAGGAAAGGATGAAAAATTCATAGAAAGGAGGAGGGAAAAGGAATATTCTGAAGGGAATGATACTAATAATAGTTACAAAGCAAAGGCTGAAGAAAGCTTTATTTACAGGGAAGACAAAAAAAACAGATACCAAAATATTCCACCTCATCATTTTTCATCATTAAGATCTATAAGAAAACAATGAGAGTAAAAAATGGGGAAAATGTTTTTGGAGGGGCAGCAGAGACTAATGAAGAATATTTAAAATCTCTTGGATGCTTTTATCTTGCACTGAGTTAGATACATGCTACTAGAAATCAAACAACTCGGTGTTACTTCTAGCTACATGTCATAGGTGTAAGTTAAGAGTTCCAACGATGAATGAACTTGATGTACATAGTCATGACATCTGGGTCATGACATCTGGCACTGATGTGAAATAAAGACAAATTGAAAACAGATTTAAGTTTTGTATTTTAAGGTAGTTTTGTTTACCTCAAAATGTTAAATTTTTGACATTATAGCCTTCAGATAGTGTCATGTGCTTAAAATGCACAAAAAAGAAAAAGAACACTTTCTCATGACCTTGAGAGAAGTTCTACTTCAATCTTTTCCATGAAAAAACTGAATACAATCACCTTTGTTCCATGCAGGCAGAGTAGGTTTTTTTTTTTTTTCCTTCTTCCTTTTTTTCTTTTTTCTTTTAGGAACTTGTTTTCAAGCAGAATAGAAGGAACAAAGTATATGCTTTAGAATTTTTAAGTTATTGTGAATTATTCATCACGTTCTTTAAAACTCTGTGACCTGAGGAAGCTTTTAGAATTTATGGCCATGATTGTAGCACATGGAAAATTTGCAAATGCAAATGAAGTAATTAGGAAGCTGTTAAAATTTCCAGAGCATTTCCCAAGGAACAAAATGATCTCCAACACTTGCCCTTTTAGTTTAACCCATGTGTAGGATAAAAGGGAATTTACAACTTTCCCATCAGATTTTTTCCTTCAGTTTCTAAGAATCCTGTATTGTTCCTGAATTACATGCAACTGAATCAAATGTAGACGAAATCCAAAATGTCATATGTAGACAATGTTTCTTTACCTTTTAGTATTGGTATTAGTAATACCAATAGTATTGCTTAGTAAAGCAATACTAAAGTATTGCTTTAGTAATTGCCAGAGAAGATTTTAAGCTGTAGTTTAATATTAGAAACCTAAATGATTAATAGTAGAATAAAATTGCTGAAGAGGATGAAATTAAGAAATTGTTTTGACATCTTTTTTTTCCACATGCAATTTAGCAGTGATCAAATAACAACCTTCCCACACATGCAGTTCAACTTGGAGATTTATAGTAGGAGTATCAGTTTGTAGAAGAGATGCAACAGTGTATAGCTAAATTGAGTAAAAGAAAATGCCAACCTGTAGATAGCTTAGCAGGAATGGAAATATTACAGTTTGAGAGTACTGCAGTTAACTGAGTCTAAAACATTCTTGGGCTTCAAGTATTGATGATTCAAAGTCCAAAAACCAATATAAAGCCTCAAGAGTGAAGCTTTCATCTGTTTATGCATTCAGTATGTTTTCCAGTTACTGTAGATCTTTTTGTTCAATAATTTTTGTTCAAGTACGTAAGAAGTGGTGTGATTTTTGATTTTTTTTTTCTTCCTCCTGTAACATTTAACATTTAACTGTTAACATTTGAACTGGAATTAACTCATATATTTAAATGGTATTTCTTATAGATGCCTTCCAGGATGTCAAATTTGTCAGCAGCTTGTCAGGTAAGAGTTCTTTTAGTTCTTTTTCATTATTTTTCAATGTTTTTCCATTAAATACAAGTTTTCATAATGGGATTCTAAAAAGTTTTGATCAGGATTGCAAATAAGTTAGTAAAAGGTTAGAAGATTGAAAAAAAATTGTCTGCAATACATAGATTACTTATTTGTAAATATCACATAAAGTACTTGGCCTCAAAGAATTAATTGTGATTTTCTGTGTGCTTACAACTCAGAGCATATTCTGGCCTCTAACTTGCTGTGTCAGTAAGCTTGAATATTTTGCATAATTATGTGTTTTACTATTTATCCTTGTTTTAAATACTTATGGCAACAAGACTTCTTCTAGAGAGGAGTTTTATAAGATACTTAGAAACTTTGCTTTCATGTGTAAATCTAACCTATCTCTGTTACAGGTAAAATAAGTTTTCTCTCTTGTCTTCTAATGATAGTATTCACTAAAGTATTCTAAATGATATACTTTGGTGCAGGTGCTGTTGTGGCCGCTTGGTCAGACAACATGCCTGTTTTACTGCAAGTCTTGCTATGAAATACTCCGATGTGAAGCTGGGTGAAAACTATAATCAGGAAATAGAAGAATGGTCAGTGGAAAAACATACAGAACAGACTCCTACTGATGCTTATGGTGTCGTCAACTTTCAAGGTGGCTCTCATTCTTATAGGGCGAAGGCATGTATGACGTTTACTTTTTTTCTTCTCTGAACATGTTGATACTGATGGTGGATGCTTTCATGTAATGAAAATGACTGGAGCAATATTGTGATACAGTAGTGTCTTCTGTTAGTCTAGTAATTTTATTGTGATTTGAATTCTTTCTAATTTTCTGTTCATTTTTTACAAGAAGTTGCTCAAACTTACAAGAGAATTAATTGACTTCATGTACAGGCTTTGCTGTAGATTACAAATTGTGATAAGAATTCATTCTTTAATCATTTCAGCAAAACATTGCATCAAGAATTCAGTCTTGTATCATTTCAGATTTACTTAGAATACAACTTACTCATCTGTGGTGCTTGCTATTGCTATTACATTTTTGTAACCTGTTAAATAAAATCTGTTTATATTCATAGATTTTCAAACTTGGAAAAATCATTTAAAATTATGGGCAGGTGGGGAATATACTGCTTTACTAGATTTATTCAAAAATCTAATCAGACTGATTAGATTGAGAGGGGCTGTTCACACGTGTGCTCTTGCTCTCATGTGCACTCGCTTTCTTTCCCTGTTGTTGTTAGGAACAAGCATGCTGATATACTGAAATTTTAGAAAACTAGACTTAATTCATAGATGCCTGCTTAAAGGAAAGGCCAGAAACCTAAAGTTTCTGACATTTTTTCCCCACCATTTTGTGAAAGACTTGGTAGAAATTATTTAATGCTCATGCAAATTTAAGCCAGGAAGTTTTGATAGTTTAACTCCTATAACCAAGCTGAAGTGCTTGGAAGAAGGAGCTGCATTCTTTATGCTGCCGACAGAGCCTCCCAAGGAACATCTAGATCATCCCCATGGAGAGAAGGGCGCCTAGCAGAATTCTTTCACATTGGTGATAGCAGTGTATGTGTTCACTCATACATTTATTATACCTTAAAATTGCTGAGAATCCATTTCCAGAAGTATAGAAATAGCAAGTTGCCTGCGCTTGCTTCTGCTGAGCACCAGTAGGGTTGCTAAAACTGCTTTATTGAGACAGCGATGTTTTCAGTTGGAACTTGATCAAGGTAGGGCTTGCTTTCTGCATAATCCCCCCTCCTGTTTTTAACAGTTCATATCAAATATGTAGAAGTATTCTTAGCTGATGAACTACTTCATCTTGAGCTGTTAAACATAGCAAGTTTTAAAAAATGCTGCTAGATTTAAAGTTTTGTATTAAAGAATGCAGCTTTTCTTCCCACAAAGAATAAGGAAGGAAAAGCAAGTAGCTTTGTCTTTCCATAAGACTTTTCACGAGGCATGCAAGTTTCCCTAGTAGATGGATGAAATTCAGAAATACTTTTAAAATTTATGCCAACTTAGAAATGATCTAATATTTGCCAAAAATCTCATTTTTGTAGGGCACTGTGTCAGCAGAATGGACTAACATCATATTTCTGTAGCCTTTTCTTCTTTCCAAACCTTACTTTCAAAACTATTAACTGTTTTGGCCTTAATATGGAGGACATAATGTAAACATGTCCGTTTATTGCATCTGCCATGTTTCATGGAAATAAGTCTTCTGTAACCAGAGTTAGGAAAATATTTCTTGAAATTATGTTCTGGTTGTTGTTTTTTTTCTTCGTTAATTGTGTGATTGTTTCTTCTAAGAAGCTTTTAACTCAACTTTTTTCTTTTATCTTCAGTATGTGCGATTGTCATATGACACTAAGCCTGAAGCTATTCTGCAACTTATGCTTAAAGAATGGCAGATGGAGTTGCCGAAGCTTGTTATATCTGTACATGGAGGCATGCAGAAATTTGAACTTCACCCACGCATCAAGCAGTTGCTTGGCAAAGGTCTTATTAAAGCTGCAGTAACAACAGGAGCCTGGATTATAACTGGAGGAGTTAACACAGGTAGAAAATAATAAATAAATAAATGAATATGCACAGTTAAGTGGATTATAACTTAAAAAGCCAAAAGATTTAATGGATGCCTAGCTGTATCTTAAAACAAAGTGTTTTTCAATTTTTATTTTGGTCAAGTGAACTTAAAATATTTTATCATACACTTTGAACATATGTGGCTGGAAATAGGCTGCTGTATTGTCCCTCAAGGACAAACAACACGATGATTTCCAAACTGCAGGAGGAAAAATCTTCCCTTTCTTATTGCTTTATTTGTGATTAAAACAAGTACAATAATGTACCGGAAGCTGTCTCTCTGGGCTAATACTTATTTTATTGCATTATTAATATGTGGTACTTTGTCTTCGAGTAATAGGTGTTGTGCATTGTATGGGTGATTTTTCTTTGGCATTCTGTGAAAAGAGTTCTCAGTTCCTTAACAGGCCAAATTAATAAAATATATGTATTTCTTAAAGTTATTCTTTAGTAAGATTTGGTATTCAATATACTGAAATTGTTTTTGTGCACAAACAGGTGTTGCAAAACATGTTGGTGATGCTCTAAGAGAACATGCTTCCAGATCATCTCGAAAGATTTGCACTATTGGGATTGCTCCGTGGGGAGTAATTGAAAACAGAAATGACCTTGTTGGAAGAGATGTAAGGATAAACTTATCTAATTGAAATAATTATCTACATGACTTATTTTTTATTAAATCTGCTCAAGCATGTTTTTTCACTGCCCTTGCAATGCTGGAATATTTGCTTTACAATTAAGGTACACTGACATCTGCGACTTAGGCAAGATAATTGGGGTAAACAAGTTGCAAAATGCAAAAGCACTAGGGGAGCAGCTTGTTCTCAAGTTTTTTTTTTTGTTTGTTTGTTTTCCCATCTCTCACCATTGGCATTGGTGAATCAAAAGCAAAAATGCTGAAGTATTATTTGATTTTGCACTTGCAAAGGATAATAAATTAAAAAGTTTTTATATGGAATCTTCCAGGCTGATGTTTGCCAGAGCAGTCACAAGTTTTTCTTGTAGACAAACACCTTTTCAAGGGACCTTTTCTCTATTATCCTTCAGAACCAAATTCTTTTGTGATACAGTTACCTGTTTTGTAGCACAAAGTTATATAGCTAGCTACGGCTGTTGGTATGTCCTACCCAAGGCATGCTTACATATGTTAGTGCTTATTGTTTTCTCTGTGATTGTTATGTCTAGACAAATAGTTAAGTTTCACAGAGACTAATTTGAATCTTTTAAGTAAAACATATTGTTGTGTGCTTATGCTTAGGTGGTTGCTCCATATCAAACCTTGTTAAACCCATTAAGTAAATTAAATGTCCTAAATAATCTCCATTCCCATTTCATTCTGGTGGATGATGGAACAGTTGGCAAGTATGGAGCAGAAGTTAAATTACGGAGAGAACTGGAAAAAACTATTAATTTGCAACGGATCCATGCAAGTAAGTAATCATGATGACCAGTGACTGAGTGTTACTCTACTTTACTGAACAAGATATTTATATCAAACGTAGAAATGAGGAAAATATGAAAAAACCTCTAGTTTTTGTATGTTTCAACCTTACTTCTGGTAAACAACCATTTTGCACATCATTTCAGCTGTTGCTTTGGATCCTAGGACTTGCTGAAAGACTTAGGATTTCTCTGACACTAGAGAAGAAAGTTCCTCATTTGAACAAAGCTGTCAATTTTGCTTTGATAAAGCAAATGTACATTACTTGAGTTATAGTTAGGCCTTACCAATCTGATTAACGTTTTTGATAGTAATCACTTGCAGTTCCAGAGCAGTTGAGTTCGTAAAAACATCTTCATCTATGTTTGCTGAGGAAGCAGTGACTTTATGTAGTGCTTTCCAAACTATGGTGCTCTGTGTGTGTGTGTGTGTGTGTGTGTGTGTGTGTGTGTGTGTATGTAATGTGTGGGGTTTTTTTAATTATCCTAAGAATTCTTCCATGATATTCTGTCGATAGCACGGGTTTCCATGTACCTGTGCTCAGGTTATGTACATTTTCTCTTCTTTGGAAATTACTAGTGGGCAGGAGGGGAAAGATAGTTATCTAAGGAAAAATTCTCATTTTTCTGCAGTAGCTTGGGACTATTCCTGTGAGGAATATGTCTTCTGTTTCGTAGACTGTGTGTTCTATTGTATTTATCTGACTGCTTTGCAGTGCATTTTTTTCCCCCAAACAGTGCTTGAAACTATGCATTAACAATAGTTAAAATGTATGCTGAGCAACATTTTAACTTTCATCCAGTAGAATGGGCACGCCTGGTTTGCTAAAAATGTAAAAATGAATCCTAGCATTGCATATGCACCTACTACATTGTTTCTGTTCACTGTTTTTAGTTGGCAAAAGTGTATGCAGTTATTGCAAACATGCACAAATAGGTCAGTATTTTACTTTATCGTCAGTTCTGCAATACATCCAGGTTGCATTTTATCCAGTGAAGAATTCTTGATTTCAAGCATTTCTTACACCTTTGTTTGTGACTTGTTTTCAAGAAGTACTATTTTTTTTTTTTTTTAATGATATGAATTTGTTGTAGTTTATTTAAAAAGAAAAATGTTAAACTCATTATGTTACCTGTTTTTGTATTTTGGAATAAATGCTTTTAAAATAAGTTGTCTGGAGTAAAATATCTTGTTTGGGGATCCACTCTGTTTCACCACTTGATTTTGCTTTCTATTTAACTTACCTTTGTCGAACAACGGTGAGAGAACTGTCAACCCCAAAACTATATATCTTGAAAAAAATCTGACATTTCAAGGTGAGCTAGAGACCATGTACCTGGAATAGAGTGGTGTGAGTGGAAGGCAGGAGCTGAAAAAGCAGTCAGTGTGAATGATTTGAAAAATAATTGTGCTATAGCTGTGGCTGGTAGAAGTATATCTAATCTCTTTATGAAAAAAAAAGAGTATGGAAATAATAGTGCTTGACTATATCTAGAATTCTCAAACAAGAAAAGTAGGTATTTTGAAATATAATGTAGTTTCGCGTTTTAGATATGTGAAATGTCTACCCTTGTTATTGCATTTATGTAGATAAAATGACAAATAATGTTTGTTTGTTATGTATTGACCTACAAATGTTAACCATATTTATTAGTATACGCCTCTTCTGCAACTTTGACACTAAAAACTTCTTTTGCTAGACCTAGTAAAATACTTCATGTTTTATGCTTACATTTTCATTTATATTGACAAAAGCTTTGAAGAAATGATTTGAAAAATAGAGATTTGTTTTTATATTTCTGATTTTATAGGAATTGGCCAAGGTGTGCCTGTGGTAGCACTTGTATTTGAAGGCGGACCGAATGTCATACTCACGGTTTTAGACTTCCTTCAAGAAAGTCCTCCTGTACCAGTGGTAGTATGTGAAGGAACTGGTAGAGCTGCAGACATATTGGCATATGTTCACAAGCAAACGGAGGAGGGAGGGTAAGTCGTAATACTTCTAGTCAAACTATCAGTTATATGGATGTCTTCTGAGAGTAGTCCTTTAATGAATTTTTGCAAGAGCTCTTTATCTTTGGAAAAACAAAAGCTAAAAGGAGAGTGTAGTCTTGCATGTGATACAATTTTCCAGACTGGCTGCGAATAATCACTTTGGCTAAAGATTGAGATTTCTTTCTAGTTTTGGGTTCTTCCCACATAGTATCTACAGAATTTGGTGCAACTGGTATGATGTGCTTGCTTTAGAAAGCATAGAAAACGAGAGGAAAAGTAGATACACCTATATCCTAAATAAGGGGAAACATCCCACATGTGACTTCACTAAGGTACAGTAATTATGCTATACTGTTGTAACTAGAGCACCCAATTTTCAGTTTAAATACTCGGTCTGCCTGACTCCATATTTAAACAAAACAGCAGTAACCTGCTAAGTGACTAACATGACTGTTTAAATATGCACAATACACTGTTTTGCTTAACAGAAGTCAGAGCTGACCAGACCATCTGTGAGAATAATGTATACTGAAAACATTACCAAATTGATTGAATGAAAATACTTGTATGCAGTTAGCTATTGCATAGTAGTAGCTTGCCTGAAAAGGGAAGAGGAAAAGTATTTATATTGTTTTTTCTGAATAGTGTTAAAATTTAACTGAAAATTAAGTTTCTGTGCAGAAAAGTTCTCTGTTCGTAATTTCAAAACCAAAATGTGATTTGCTTGTGGTCTGCAGTCCTTAGTGGCTTCTAGTTGCCAGATTTGCTTGAATTATTAAACATATTGGATACTAACTGCATGCACTGCCTCGGAACAGTGAGGAGGAGATAAATGTAGTGCTGAACCAGTTTTCTCCGTTGAGAGCGAGATCAGATGCAGCTCTTACTCACAGAGAGTACTTACCTAAGAATATCTCGGAACTGAATTTGGGAAGGAAGGGGGGAGAGGTTGAGTTACTTTTAGGTGGGAATGGCAGTAGTAGAAAGGCTTAGATTAAGCAACCTATCCTCTTTATAGTAGTTACCCAGGCTTTTGATCCTGAAACAATTACAAGCTTATAAATGGCAGAGCTTTGAATGGACATGTTCAGACTAATAAAATGTGTGGCCATTCTTGCTGTTCATGTATAACAATTTGTGTTTCTCTGTTTGTTACAATATCAGAAATGTTCCTGAGGGTGCAGAGCCTGAAATCATTTCAACCATCAAAAAGACGTTTAATTTTGGTCAAAGTGAAGCGGTTCACCTGTTTCAGACATTGCTGGAATGCATGAAAAAAAAAGAACTTGTAAGCAGATATCACTGTAGAAAATATTTATGTAAGGTACATGCATTTGTGTATCTGAAATGAAATCCTATCTGAAAACATTTTCTATGATCACATCCTTAAATTTTTTCTGGCCATGACATACCTTTCCAAGCACAGAAGATAGTCAGATCCAGGGTTTTTTTTATAATCTCTCTCATGGCCAAGAGAGACTTCATTCATTCTCGTGATTACTTCTGGTAATTGGAGTTGTTTCCAATCCTTTTTTTTTTTTTTTTTTTCCCAACTGATAGGGTTCTGTTTTGTTTATAGTTCTGTATGTGTATTTGTTTTGTTTGTGGGTTATTTTGCTTGCTTTCTTGTTTTATTACCTTTAGGTTTTCTGCTTTGTCTTCTGGTTATTAGTGTCTTATTTTTAAGCTATATTTTTAATTTAGCTATTAGTGACGATCATTGAATGCTTAAAGTAAAAGCGTTTAAGAGAGCCTGAACTATTATATAAAATTTACACACGCACACATACACACAGAGACAAATTTAAGGTTTAAAATACATTGAAGATAAGCAGATTTTTTCAATGTTATTTTAATTCCTGAGATAAAAGACTGGGGCTAATCAGCTTTGTTCAATAAAATAGGAAGATGCATTTAAAAATAAATGTATTTTGTTTTGAACAGATTACTGTTTTTCATATTGGGTCAGATGAACATCAAGACATTGATGTTGCGATACTTACAGCATTGCTAAAAGGTGAGACTTTAAATTTAGAATCCTCAACTATTGTAGTTCAGTGATTATATGCTGTAATATTTATAAGATATAATCTGTAGGAGTCCTTATTTTTAAAGCAAATAATTACTACTATCTTTTCTCATTTCACAGTGTCATAATCTATGTCATAACAACAAAATTATACTGTATTAACTGATTTACCATTTTAAGAAGTAAGAATGTTTAATGTTTTATATCTTAATTCATTTAAATTTTTTCATTGTGCTTTGTTTCTTAAGGCACAAATGCATCTGCCTTTGACCAGCTTGTCCTTACACTTGCGTGGGATAGAGTTGACATTGCCAAAAATCATGTTTTTGTTTATGGACAGCAATGGCTGGTATGTATGCAGTCTAGATTGAGCAGAATGGCATTTTCTGAGAGGGAAACTCAGCTTTCTGCAAATAATGAGTCTTTTGACTTAGTCTGTAGAATACTGACATATTTATTTTAGGACACTTGCTAGAATTATAATTGTTTTGTTATTGTGTGCTTAAAAATAGTCAAAGAATTTTAGAAATGCACTAAGCATTTTGAATAAATAGAGGAGAAAAGACATTGCAAAAGATGCTGTTTGGATTTTTTTTTTTTTTTTTAACAGTTACAGAATTGTGTAATGTTCTTAAAAAGAAACTAGTAAAATACATATATTAACTTTGGTTGGTAGTACTGCTGTTCCTTTCAGGGAGTGTTTTTTGTAGTTTGTAAATTAGTTTGAAAACCACATTGTGATCTTGCCTTTTCTGCTTTTACTATAACGATAAAATACAATCTTACCGGACTGTTCAGTCAAAAGTACTTACTGGAAGGCTCATTGATAGCAGTGATAGTTTTTAGCATTTGTCTTTGAAATGTGTTAAATGTTTTGTCTTCCTACCTTTCATCCAACGTCAATATACGAGAACAGCTGAACTATGTTAGATGGTAGTCGGTTTAGTCCAGTATACTGCCTCTAAGTATGTCAGTAAGATCTCTGTGGAAAAGTATAAGGTCAGAAAAAAACAGGCAGTGGTAAGTTCTCAGAATATTCTCGCATCATGTAATTGTGTGAAGCTCAGGGGATTTCCTGAAGCCAGGGTGGCGTCTTCGTAGACATAAAAGGATCTGCCCTCTGTAAAGGAATGAGATCAATCTGTAACCTAAGTATACTTATCTCAGATAGCACATTTTTACTGATTCTCTCCAGCCTCTACCCTGTACTCATTTGTTGTAGGTTGGCTCTCTGGAACAGGCTATGTTAGATGCCCTTGTGATGGATAGAGTTGCATTTGTGAAACTTCTGATTGAAAACGGCGTAAGCATGCACAAATTTCTCACAATTCCCAGGCTGGAAGAACTTTATAATACAGTAAGTGAATGACTGCTTTTTAAACAGATTGCTTTTAAGAAAAGCTTTTTATTTGCCCTGTTTGTGTACTGAATCATGTGCACCAGCCTACATGCCATGTGATGATGATAAGGACGATCTCTCACAGGAGGTTAGAGTTGAGAAGTGCATGCTGTCTGGCTGCTTTGTAGTGCCACAGCTCTTTCTAGCTCTCCAGAGATGGCACCAGAAACAGTTTGTCATCAGGATGTTTGAGTCTGATATTTGGGTCTAGATACTACAGGGAAAATTGCAGTGCAGTTGTGTAACATGTGAAGCATGGAAACCACGGTGGGGAAGAAAACGAGAGAAAGCCAGGTGACTGAAACTTGCACATAAAAAAACATCCATAGGCAGTATTAATAGGGCTTCATAAGATGGATTCTGTCAATAGCTGCTGATGTTACAATAATAAATAATTGTAAAAATAGCTTATTTTGTAAACCTACGTAGTTGGAAACAATTTTTCTATGCAATTTTTATATGAATGCTGATTTAAAAACTTTAAGGCAACTTTTGTATAGCATTAAGTATTTATCAAAAACAAAAAAAAATCTGTTGTAAAAACTGAGTAGTGTGAGTCATATATAAATATGTTTTAGGCTTGCGTTAACACTCTCATTATCTGATTATGACAAGAAAAGCTTTGAAATTATTTTTTTAATAAACTTGTATATATGAGACCGCATGATCAGACTATCTTATTTTTTTTTAAAAAAATGAAGCTTTGGTGTTGCATTTTTTGCATTTGTTGTGCTTTTTTTTATTGAGATCTGTATTGGTGCCAGGGTAACCATATGTCTAAAAGTATAACAGTTCCTCCTTTCACAGAAAATTAGAAAAAGAAGAAATAATCATCTTTGGTAAAAAGTGGGAATGTTCAGATTACAACTTTTAAAAGTAGGGGAGCTCTTACTGCGAATCCTTCAATTCTCTAAACATGAATATCGGTCTGTGTGTATTTCTGTAACTTAAAATGGTTATTAGTTAAAACTTGTTTGTATGATTTTTATAACAAACAATATGCATATTGTTGCGATTTGCATTCTGTTTTTTCCTTTGTGCACAAAGTATAGGTGTGTTAATTTGTCCCAAGTTAAAAGTACCATCAAAATTATAAAATGAAACAATAAGGAAATACTTGTACTTAATATTATGGTTTGAAATATTTGCTTTTAATAATTACTGCTTGTTTAAAATTTTTTTTTTTTTTTTTTTTTTGGAGTCAACATCTGATAATACTGAAGGGCTTTTGTTGTAATCTTCTCATGTTGTCTTTGCACTTCTAATGTCTCATGCCAACATTTTTTTCCCCCCTCTTCTATCTTATAAAGAAACAAGGTCCAACTAACCCAACACTCTTTCATCTTGTTCGGGATGTCAAACAGGTATGCCGTAAACATAAAATCTGTCAAACAAGCGGTCTTAGGTTTCAGTGTGGTGGTTGTTGTGTGTGGATGTTTGGTGGATTTGGTTTTTTTTTGTTTGTTTGTTTGTTCTTTTGAGAGGAGGTATTTTTCTTGTTTGTCAAATTAATCTTGGTTTTATTAATTAGGCTTGACTGAAGCAATAAACTTCTTTCTCTCTGCAGTCATTATGTTATTTCTAAGATATGCAATTGCATACCTAACTGCATGCTTCGTTGCCAGACAGATATGCACTAAACCTGATGAGTGTTATCAGTTTTTTTCCTCTTGCTTCTGATTGTTTTGATTTTTGAGGAATTGGAAAGCTGATATGCACAGGTGGAGTTGTTTTGGCTGTTAAAACAAACAAACAAAAAACCCACAGCAGAACAAATGTACATACTGCTGAGGAAGATCATACAAAAAAGAAACTACAATCTTGTTTACTTTGAAACTACTAAATATTGAGCTGTGTAGATAAGTTTTTATCATGAAAGGCTTAATTTGTTATTTGTTTAGAATTATGATGTAACATGTAGAAACATTCTAAGCAAGATTAAATTAAGATTGTAATTTGTAAAACTAAAAGTACCTTTTGTATTTCTAGGGAAATCTTCCTCCAGGATATAAAATCAACCTGATTGATGTGGGGCTGGTTATTGAATATTTGATGGGAGGAACCTATAGATGCACCTATACAAGAAAACGCTTTAGAGCTATATACAATAGTCTCAGCGGGAACAATCGGGTATGTGGCAGTTGGATAATAAGACAGACTGCTTCATCTGTTCATGATTGAAGAAATAGATACAGATATATGTATATCTATATTTTTAAAAAGATGGGAGCCATATTATTCTGTTCTTTTTTCAGTGGTCTGATTCTTTAAAAAACAATAGTAATGCCTATGAAGGTATCTAGGAGCTGTTTTGAGGTTGAGAAGAAACAAAAGAGGGTTAGGCATTTCCTTACTCTTCCATCCAAATTTCTTTTCTTTTGTTCCCCCTTTTTCTACTTGTAGGGGAAGAATGGGTTCTAAACATGCTGATTCTCCAAGACTTGGGATGCAGTTGTCCCAGCTTCTTCACAGTTTTGCTGGTTGCTTTAGTAATGTTTTTTGAATTGTTTTTACTTCGATACTTCTTAAATATTTAACGAAAGCTCTAACTGTTGATGTTATATAAATTCATCACTGTTTCAGTGACAAAGTGTTCAGCTACACACCTGGCTGTAAGTAGTTGATTATGTAATATCTTGTAGATATGTGTTAAAAATGAAACAAAGAAACAAAAACAACAAAAAAAAAAAGAATGAAAAAAAACCTTGTTGTTGTTCTTGTTATGTTACAGCGATCTGGACGAAATCCTTCAAATAATACTCCTCAGATGTGTAAAAGCCATGAGCCTTTTGGTAATAGGGCAGATAAGAAAGAAAAAATGAGACATAATCACTTCATCAAAACAGCACAGCCATATAAACCAAAGGTACGGATGTGAGAGGGCATGTGGCCATATTTCTTTCTTTTTAAGCTCTTAAGAGGGGAGAACCGGGATGACATCTGATTGCCACTGAAATAAATAATAACTTTCAGTGTAAAGCTGGAATTTCAGTTTTGCCTTCATACTTATTTATAAACTGTCTAGCACACTTAAAGGATTGTATAAAGAATGTCTTTATATTAGTCTTCCGGATAAACTCTGGTGCATTAAGGAGCAAGCGCTTTTCCTTGGCACAGTTCTAGCACCTGAGGAACTAAATAGTTTTGTAGACAGAGCATGATTTGACTCTGTGTTGCTATAGACAGTCTTGATGACTTTCTTCATTTGTATGTAGGTATATTAGTTACTGCTTTTCTATTGGTCTATAAATCAAAGCAATGTAGTCTCCCAGTTCTTAAAATGAATTAGAATCAACTGAGTTTTGGAAAGAAATTTCTAGCTGCTTCTCAAATATGTTCAGAAACTAGTTTCTGAACATTATAAATGCATATGACTTGAGCCATTAGATCATTGCGTTTTATTAGTTTCTATAATGAACAATTCAGAGATTTAAAATGTAAGTTTCTGATTTTATTTTGAAGATTGACACTGGTGCAGAAGAGGGAAAAAAGAAAAGAACCAAAGATGAAATAGTAGACATAGATGATCCTGAAACAAGACGTTTTCCGTATCCTCTCAACGAGCTGTTACTTTGGGCAGTGTTAATGAAGAGACAGAAGATGGCCCTCTTCTTCTGGCAGCATGGGGAGGAGTCCATGGCTAAAGCTTTAGTTGCTTGCAAAGTGTACCGTTCAATGGCATATGAAGCAAAACAAAGTGACCTTGTTGATGATACTTCTGAAGAGTTGAAACAGTATTCCAAGTAAATCACATTTTCCTATTGTTAGATCTGTTCTTGAGTTTCCCATTAAAAACATTAGGTTAGACATCACCAAAATCCTAACCGTTCTTTTAGCATGCTTTAAGAAATTTGATTTTTTTTTTGTTTAAAAGGATTCAATAGCACTCTAGTAAAAGTTTTGTGTTAGATATTGCCCACTTTAAGTCATGATCTGTAATGCTTCATGTAGTTAAATTAAAATGGCACTGAATGTGCCATTGATATACTTTTAAATTACTTTTTTCTTCTAGTATTTTAGCAATTGTATGTAGTCTGTATATAGTTCTAATGGAAGTCACAAATCCACATGTTGTACTTCAGCGTTATAATGTAATATAAGCACGTCTACTGGAAAACGAGAGAGGTGATAGTCCACTCAAGTTGCATTACTGAGAATTTGATTGTGCAGGAAAATTCAGCTTAAACTTGATCATGTGTACGTACTAAGTTTTGATTGCTTTGATGCCTTTTTTTTTTTCCCCTCCATTCTAGTGAGTTTGGTCAGCTGGCAGTTGAACTGTTAGAGCAGTCCTTCCGACAAGATGAGACCATGGCAATGAAATTACTCACCTATGAGCTTAAAAATTGGAGTAACTCAACTTGTCTGAAGCTAGCAGTGTCCTCAAGGCTTCGTCCGTTTGTAGCTCATACTTGTACACAAATGTTGTTATCAGATATGTGGATGGGAAGGTTGAATATGAGGAAGAATTCGTGGTACAAGGTAAGCATCATCACAGTTCATTATTGCCATAAAAAGAATCAACAGGATATACTTCATTTATGCCTAAATGGAAAGAAAGCAAGTGTTTAAATACTGTTAGTGTAAAGCTTTTACCACTCTAGCTTAAGTTAATAATGCTGTAAAATCGTTCTTCTATAACATAATCAAAACGGGAAATATTTATTAACTGTTCTTTTGATACTCTATTGTCTTTTCAAATAAGGTACAGAAATATAGAAGGCAGAAAACAGGCAAGTAGCCTTTAATCAGAGGCTTAAATAGAATGAATACTAATCCACTACTAAAAATATAATGGTAAAAAAAATTAACAGAAAAAAAAACACTGTAAGAATATAGTTTCATGCATTTTGACTTTTTACAGGCTGCACTTACAACCTGATGTAGAAAAGCTTTGTATACTCTTTATTTTGGAGGAAGAAACTGAGCAAAGGGAGGGTACAGCATGAAGCAAGAGTAGGCAAATCTGGAATAGATTTCGCAAAGGTGCTCTGTGTGATACAGATCAATTGAACCAAAATGGAAGTTGCATATTTCCTTGAGATGGTGTACCAAAAACTTACTGCTGCTAGGAATATAATGAAATACAACTTTCCTACAAAATACCAACAAGCATCACTTAACTTGTGATCTACTAAAATCCTCTTTGATAACTGATTTGCCATTTTCTTGCTTGCTTTGTAACAGGCTAATGACAGTAAATAGCTTTTACCTCTTTTCTTCATCTTTATCCTAGCTTTCATTTTTCTACTGTGAGTTATAAAACACAGACTCATACATACTTTTAAATGTGCTTTGACAATACACAGTTCCAGAGTTTCTGGGCAGTAGATTGAAGAGCAGAGTGTAGACAGAATGTATCTGGATTTTCAGGCTTGGAGTACATTCTCTCTAATGGCTTTTGGTTCTGGAATTTATTGATTGTTCCCCTTTCCTATATCCTCAGGTCAAGGAATGCTATGTATGTCATCGTTTTCTCTTAAGTATGTATATAAGTAACAACTATTTTTTTTTCTACGTTTTTTTGGTCTCACAAACAAGCAAGGGAAATTTGGATTATACTTTTTACAGGGGATGTTCTGTATTTTGGTGTATTCTGGTATTTTGATACAGCTGTGAATTATTTGAAAGGTGTTTGCACTTAGTCTTCATCTTTTCCAGGTGATACTGAGTATTTTACTCCCGCCTGCTATACTGCTGTTGGAATATAAGACCAAGGCTGAAATGTCACATATTCCTCAGTCTCAGGATGCACATCAAATGGCAATGGATGATAGCGAAAACAACTTCCAAAATGCAGCAGATGAAATACCTATGGTAACACACGGGGTAGGGGTGCAGAAATACTAAAAGCGACATTTCTAATTTAGAATAAATAATAATTACCTTTTAAAAAATAAAGTAAGAGCTAAAATACCCAAACAAATCTACAAAAGCATGTATTTCTGTATGTGAAGTTAACAACCCTTTCACTTTAGGAGGTGTTTAAAGAAGTAAGGATCTTGGACAGTGCTTCAGAAAAGCCTGATATGGAGACACCAGTAAAACCAAAAAGGCTTCCAATTACACAGAAATTTTATGCATTTTATCATGCCCCAATTGTGAAGTTTTGGTTTAATACGGTGAGTTTTAATCTGTGTAATGTGTTTTTATTTGGAAATCTAATACAGATTTTTGAGTTTTTTTTTCTCAACATGTAGCTCTCCGTGACTCGAATCAGAGTTTAAACACTATTTTTTCTAATAGTACTTTACTAAACTGGAAATGAGAAGTACTTGACTCTAGAAAACTGAATACCTGCAGTTCTCAGATGTATTTTTAAGTTTGTGATGGTTTTGGTAAACACTGACTTTTGTAAAGTGGTTAAGAAAGAGTATTTAGCAGGAATGTTTTTATTTGGCCTGAGCAGTTAGTATCATCAGTGCTTAGCAGTAAATCTATCATCAGTCATTAGGCTAAAAAAATCTTCATGCAAGAAGTGTTCATGAATAACTTTATTTAAAATATTGTAATATAAGCTCTATAATTTTTATTACAGAAAAAATAGCTTATTGCTGCTACTTTTCTCCTTAGTAAGAGGAAAATTTGGAAATTTGGGGATTTTCTTCTAAATAATAACCTTTCCACTAGGGTAAATGTAGTACTGTAATATATGTGAAGCTTTTATTTTATACCTCATCAAAAGAATCCATGTACATCTGTAAAGAACACTTATGTAATTTTAGGAATAATTTTCCTTGCTATTTTTAGTTGGCATACTTAGGATTTCTCATGCTTTACACGTTTGTGGTCCTTGTGAAAATGGAAGAATTACCATCTGTTCAAGAGTGGATTGTTATCGCTTACATTTTCACATCGGCAATTGAGAAAATTCGTGAGGTATGTCTGTAATAATCTGTTATTCCTTGTTTCTTTGTCGATTACAATAAACTATCTTAAGAAACAAGAAAACTAAGAAACCTTAAATATCAGAGTACATGGTATAATATCTTTATTTTAAACTTTGATGTAAACTGCTAGTTTTGATACGAGAGGTTTCTTGGGCTTGCTTTTGAGCCTTTTCTGTTTAAAAGGTGGGATATGTTTTGGTTTATTTTGTTTTTTGGGTGTTCCCCTTCCTCCTTCCCTACCTCGACCTGTAAATTTCAAGGAACTGGCAATGACACCCTGGGTAGTGGGGTTTTTTGGGTTTGATTTTGTTTTTTTTTTTCCTCCTCTTTTTATCCTTGACACAGAGTCTACAAGTTGCAGTGAAACAAACAACCTTGCTTTTCTTAAGGGATGAAACATGCATGTGTACCTATTGTTTTCAATCACTCTGCCACTGTGACCAAAATGCAACAAAACCAGAAAGCTTTATCAGGGCAAGATAGCTATTGCAGCTACGACCTTGCTGATAAGCAAAAGACTTATTGAAAATTCTAGAAGAATCTTTTAAATAGAAGAGCTCATCCATTAACCTAAAACCACAGGTTGAACTGAAGGACAGAAACTAGAGCTCTCTTTTGTAACAGTAACTGTCTTGAAAAAAAAGTAGCAAACGGAATAAAAACAATTCGTTTACACATTGTTCAGGCAGTTGGGAACGTAAAACATCTTCCAGTATCAGTTGTGAAGCTGATTTATTTAAACACTCGTTTTGGGGTTCCTCAGTTTTAACATGTAAACAGTCATGCATTTGAGTACATATTTTATTCTTGCAAATATAAAAATTTATACTAGTTAACATGTTTTAGTGTTCTTCTGTGTGGAATAAGTGTGAGGAGACCTGATTTTTTTTTTCCCTGCAGATCTTTATGTCAGAGGCTGGCAAGATTAATCAGAAGATTAAAGTGTGGTTTAGTGATTACTTCAATATCAGTGACACAGTTGCCATTATCACTTTCTTCATTGGGTTTGCGTTAAGATTTGGAGCAAAGGGGAACTTTGGTGAAAACACTTACAAAGAAAATTATGTTTTTGTTGCTGGAAGAATAACATATTGTCTCAATATAATTTTTTGGTATGTGCGGTTACTGGATTTTCTAGCTGTAAATCAACAGGCTGGCCCTTATGTTATGATGATTGGGAAAATGGTAAGTACTAATTCTGTGTGTGTGTGTGCGCGTGTGTGTGTTTTGGGTTTTTTTTCTTTTTTCTTTTTTTTTTTTTAATCTTCTTGAAATATCTTGTTGCCTCCATTGGTAACTCTTCTCATTTTAAATTTTGAAAAAGTTTTTTGCTTTGATTTGTTGCCAGAGGCACAGTACTGTTTCTTAGTCTGTACTCAGTCCTTGGAAAACTGCACCTGTATTTTGTACTGTTACTCAAAAATTTAGGAAGAGATATTTATCTTGCTTTATTGGCTGCTGCTCTTCCACATAATAGGTATTTAAGCATTATGAAGAAATCTATCAATTGCCTTTTGGCTGAGAACAGTAAATGTATCAGAAGCAAGGAGATGATAAGACAAACTTTCTCAGTGTTTAGTTCACAAATTTTCTTACTGAAATATGAAATACTTGAGCCTCTCTTAATTAGAAAATGTACAGAATCCATCAAGCTTATACTGTAACTGTAAAAAATTTTAAACTTGTGAAATTGTAATTATGACCTTGTGGGATTAACTGTATTGTATTTTGTTTGTTAATAGGTGGCCAACATGTTTTACATTGTGGTGATTATGGCACTTGTACTGCTTAGTTTTGGTGTTCCTAGGAAGGCAATATTGTATCCTAATGAAGCACCATCTTGGACTCTTGCTAGAGATATTGTGTTTCATCCATACTGGATGATTTTTGGTGAAGTGTATGCATATGAAATTGATGGTAAGACACTGCAGTTTTGAAATAAACAATGAAAGACTCTCTCTGACAAGATCTTCTCAAGCTCTTACGGAATTTTCATTTTATAAAATGAAATATCTTGTATTGTTGACATATTCATGCTGATAGTTGGATTATCTCCTCTTTGTGAGGTTTCACTTGTAATAAGTTATTGACCAGACATCTATTAGTCTCACTTTTTCATTTTTCTGTATAAACCTTGAATGGCTTAGAAAACTCTACTTAACCAGAATTTCTCGTAAGACTATTCCTAGCAATACTTTTGAATTTTTCCCAAATAGCTATTAGGACCAAATTTTGGCTAGGTGTTGTGGGGGGTAATCATATTATCAGATTAATACTATAGTGTTGTTATACTATGATATTAATCAAACTTTGTGTACTGCATTGCTAATATGTTGGGATTTTTTGAATTGCAGAACAGTGCATGATGGTTGTAAGTGGTCTTTTTTTTTTCTATATTTTCACATAGACATTTGTCTTCTGTCATAGCTGTTGAGTGCTAAAATTGGTACCTGTTTTCTATGTCTTTTTCCGAAACAGTATGTGCAAAAAATTCTGATCAACAAGTTGCTCATCTCTGTGGGCCAGGAACATGGTTGACCCCATTTCTTCAAGCTGTCTACCTCTTTGTACAGTACATTATTATGGTTAATCTCCTTATTGCATTTTTCAAGTGAGTATATGGATAATTGACTATTGTTAATTTTTGCTAATCCCTTGACAAGTTTGTATTTGACTTTAGTAAGATGACTGGAAATCACGTACCCTGATGGCAGTTTGAAGCAAGCCTATGACCAAGGAGGGAAGGTTTGTGATGTGACTGGTATGTGTCGCATCTGTCAGACCAGAAAAACAAGAAATTTAAGAGAATTTGAAAGCATTTTGAAACTTCTTAGTCAGAAAACAAACTAAATTGCTTCTGAATCTGTATATTGATTCTTGCCTCTTAGTTCATCTAGGAATTTCTCCTTATTTCTTGAGTTCAACTGCAGAGTAAATTAGTCTTTTGCAATTCTCTACAAGCATATGTTTTTTGGGGGAATAAGCAGTTCATTGATACTGAAGATTGGCAGACTGCAGAATGAATGTGGTCCAATATAAAAATAGGTTTACTGAAACTATTTTTTTTTTTTTTGGTCGCAAATTTGAAATTTGATCTCATGTAGCATCATTTAGTTCTGAGGAAAGGTACTGAGGTGGTATTATTTGAGAGAAATTCATAACTCTCTCATAGCTTTACAACATGGTCTTTGCTTGAATGTGTTTAGTTTCCACTATAATCATTTATCCAGTAAGAGATAAGTATGTTCTTTTCTTTCTTACTTACTTACTTACTTGTCTTTAGAAATCTATTTAGTTATTGAAGTGTAAAATACTTGGTGTGCTAAAATGCTTCTTTTTGTTCCTTTCAGCAATGTGTATTTACAAGTAAAGGCAATTTCAAACATAGTGTGGAAGTATCAACGTTACCATTTCATTATGGCCTACCATGAGAAACCTGTTCTTCCTCCACCACTTATTATTCTTAGCCACATGGCTTCCCTGTTTTGTTGTATATGTAAAAGAAGAAAGAAAGACAAGACTTCAGATGGGCCAAGTATGAACAGTTCTTATCCAAAATATTGTTCTAACATTTTAAATGCAATTAAGGCAAGCTGTCACAAAAGTGCTAAATTCACGTTTAAAAGTATGTTGCTGTCAACAAAGTGGAGAAGTAGGTTTTAGTGTTTGATCTTTTAAATTTTGCGTAAGCTATTTCTCTTCAAAGTTGTAAGGTGTTTTTGCAGGGGGGATAGTATATGGCTCCTAGAAAATCTCCAGTCAGACTAACTTGCATCAAAAATAAATAATTTAAAAAAAACTTATCAAAAGACTGAGTTTCCTGTTAATGCTAATGGGACAAGTCCATCTGTCCTCCTACCCCAGAACATTTAGTCTTTATTTAAAACCCTTTGAAAATGTAAAAAGAAAAAGAAGTTTCACAAATAATAAAATCTAACTAAGGAATCTAGCCTCTTCCACACTAATACAAATGAAAAAGTGTATTGGAAGGGCATAAGGAATGATAACATTGCACACAGATCCACTCAGAATTAGTATTTTTATTTGAAGTGAAATCTTTGGTCTTGAGCTCCTTTTATAGCAAGGAGAGGAAGGGACCTAGGGGAGGCATTGAGTGTTTTTTGTTTTGTTTTAACACCTTTTGTAAAGTTAAGGCTATTAATTTCCATCATCTCTATTACCTTAATATATATACATCTCTGAACTGTTGTTTTTTCTCTCTTTAGAGCTGTTCCTGACAGAAGAGGATCAAAAGAAACTTCATGATTTTGAAGAGTTGTGTGTTGAGATGTATTTCAATGAAAAGGATGATAAATTCCATTCTGGAAGTGAGGAGAGGATTCGAGTCACTTTTGAACGGTAGAATATTTACAAATAAAAGTTATGAATGGGGAAGCTTATGGCTTGAGGGGGAAGGTTAAGTGTGCTTTCAGGGAGGTAAAAATACAACTCAAGAAACTACTCAAACCAAGTACTCATGCAAGCTTTATACGATACCTTTCCATTACTATGCAGAAGTTAATAATGTGTTTTATATATTCTGTGTATTCTGTAGATTTGGCAGCAGTTAGTAAGTTGAGGCAATGATGTAATTTTTGTTTATGACGTTTTTATAAAATAATACATCTGAAAGTGCTGGTTTTTTTGTACATTAGTTACGTGGTTCAAAAGTGTGTACCAATTCTGTATTATAAAACAGTCCAACACTGTTATACCATCTTACCAACATTTCATAGCTCCTCCTTCTTTCTTTCTTTTTTTTTTCTTTCTCCTTAGAGTGGAACAAATGTGCATTCAGATAAAGGAAGTCAGTGATCGTGTCAACTATATAAAACGGTCACTGCAGTCTTTAGATTCACAGATTGGCCATCTACAGGATCTGTCTGCTCTGACTGTGGACACTCTGAAAACACTGACTGCACAGAAAGCTTCAGAAGCTAGCAAGGTTCATAATGAAATTACACGGGAGTTGAGCATTTCAAAACATTTGGCACAAAACCTCATCGATGATGGCTCTCTACGATCTTCTGTATGGAAAAAACACAGCATTGGAAATGTCTTTGGTCCTTTTGCGCAAGGAGGCCTTGAAAGAAATAATGCTTTACTCTGTAACATTCCTATACGTGATGACAGAGAAGGCCAACATAAGACAATTGGTCAGGAGTTAGCTCCAGTTCCCCGAAGAGAAGAAATAAACTTTCAAGAGGCAGGTTCCTCAGGCAGTGCCTTATTTCCAAATGCTGTTTCTCCTCCAGAACTTCGTCAACGAATACAGGCTGCAGAGATCTCAAAATCCAGTAGTAGAAGTAAAAAATTAGGCAATTCATCCAACAGCATGCCGCATGTAACTTCCCCAACAGCTAAATTTTTTGTTAGCACGCCATCTCGGCCCAGTTGCAAAAGTCAGCTGGATTCTTCAGTAAAGCATGAAGAGACTRTTTGCTCTAAGGCTACAGAAGGAGATAATAATGTAGAATTTGGTGCATTTGTAGGTAAGTATAATAAAATAGATTCTGAATATCCTGAAGTCATTATTAGCTGCTCTTATTCTCTTGCTTCTGGCTCTGCTTGCCTTGCTTTAACCCAACCTTGTGTTGAAAACGGAGGATACGTTAATTGTGGTTTTATTCATGATGAGAGTGACACTAATGGTAACTACAGCTGCAGAGCTGACAAATGTGATCACCAGTCCTCTGTCAACGTATTGAAGAACAACCCCCAAATGAAGCTGTCTTTGTCAACTTGCAACATGAAATCAACAGTCAACTGTAACACGAGTGACGACTTGCATGGAAAATTGAGTATTAGAGATGAACTTTCCCAAAGTCAGCATGTCCTTGCAATGGAACTACAAAGTCAAGATTTATGTTCTAACATCCTTATGGGACTACTTCAAAAACTGTGGACCAAATCTAAACCACAAGGTTTGACTTATCAAGAATTGTATGGTATTTTGGGTGTATTCCGGTTGCAGGTGACTTTATTCTACTGTTATGCTCTGCTTTTTTTGCTTTTAACATCTCTAATTTCTTTATATTGCTTGGATTTTTTTTTTTTTTTTACTTAAGAATTGTTATTTCTTTACAATTCTGTCGCATAGACAATATTTTTCTGAAAAAAATAGTTATTGAGTGTGGCAGTTTTGTGCGATTAGCATCTCTTCAACTTCATATAGGTGTGGTAGACAAACTTTTGCGGACTTATTTTAAAGATCCTACCTTCTCATTGTACAAACTAAAAATATTGTCTATTTCTTGACGAAATTACAGAAGACTTTTTAGGCTGATGGAATCCTGGACAAATATCTTTGTGGTATCTGTGTCAAGCTGAGGGATCCTCCTGTGCTATATTTCTAAACACTGTTTTAATTGGGATCTTCCACTGTTGCCTATGCTAATGCATCTTTTGGCAGTCTTTTTGGAAGCTCCCAAAATCCCTTTCTTAAATGCAGTATTATGCCTCTCCTTGAGTTTTGCTTAACAGTAAAAAGATGCATGTTTTTGGTTAGCGTTACCTACACATTTGAATGGTAAAACAGTGGCAGATTCATTGCAAAACACAGGTGTGGGTTTACTAACTGATTACTGTAAGATAGGTAATGCTTTAGGTTAGGCTTAGTATATATTACAAGATTGCAATCTGGAATTGCCAAGTTGCCTGTAGAAGTGTTAAAATACCCCTGTTGTTCTCAGTGTATTTCAAAGGTTTGTTCAAGATGCAAGCATTTAAATCTTTAGACAAGGGTTTATTCTACTGCAAGACTTGGAGTGCTAAGAAAATAACTCTATGCACTAGCATTTTTAGATTTGTGTATTTGTAGGAAGAGTATTTGTATACTCACTAGCTACTTGTTTATAATTTCTTTATGATTTAAAAACAAAACAAAACACTTTATTATTTGTAAGCAAGACTAAACAAAAATAACTGCCTTGGTGATTGTATAACTCTATCTAATCTTTGAATGGACTTTACCACTAATAACTTCATATACTAACTATTCTTATTTTATCGAAGCTAAATTTTTAGCATATGGTCCTGTGACATCTAGCATTTAGAACATACTCTTTATTCCTACTGTACAGGTTTTATAAAACTTCTGATGCAGTGCAGCTTTACAAATCAGTCCAAATAGATTTTCATTTATTGTAAAGCTGAAGCTTGGTAAAGCTGAAGAATATTTCTTGCAGCTCAGAGGATGAAGGGTATGTTGTAAAAGCTACCACAGAAAACTGTCTGCTTTTCCTTCATTTATCGTACTTGCAAATATACTGCAATTTGGACTATACAATTCCTTTCACGTCAGGCACATCCATGTGAAATCTTAGAATGTAAGGTTCACATTTTTAATTGTGGTACTCCACCCCTTCATGTGGGAAAAGCAATAGTTTTCTCTTAATATTATATTACACTGATTTTATTTTTGTTTGCTTAGAAAATTTTCTCTAGTGCAATCAGGTGCACACAAGTTAAAGGGAAACTTTTAATGGTTTGTGACCATTTGTTATGATTATATAAGCTATTTGGCATGGTTAGAATATTGATGTTGCCTTGGATTTTGAATACTCTTTCTTTAATTCACTGTCGAAGGTCACAGAGACAGCATGGAATTACAGCGGTTTAAAGAGGCAGCAAACAGAGGGAAAGAAAGAAGCGCTGATATTGAGGTAAACTTGGAAGATATTCTGTGAAACTTAAGTTAATGGGGATTTTTTTTTTAATTGTAACTTCACAATATGTTTTGAAAAACATAAGAGTGAAGATAATCACAGAACTTAAAAATATCCTGGCGAGAAAGCTTATCTGTCTCAGTTCTATGATAAAAGCATAGTGGAAACCCATGCAACCTCAACTACACATCAAGTACTGTTCGTCAAGTACTTCATAATATGATACCAATGAAATATTAAACAAGATCTAGTGGTATGAAAGCTGAGATGAATATAACTATGAATTAAAATTGTATGTCCCACAATTAGAATGTTTAGTGTTGTCAAATCAAACATTTGATGCTTTTAAACTTCAGGATGGGGGTAGCAAAATTTCAGTAAATTAGTGATGTTTTGTAGAGCAAGATGATGGTATATGGGATTAAAGAAGTGACTATGCAAAAAAATGTTCATTGCTTTTCCAGAAACCTCCTACGTGATATATAATTTCAATATTCTTAAAGAATAATAAAAATAAATATAGGAAAGTTATTAATCATGACAAACCTGTCCTCTAGGTGCCATAGCATATATTAAAAAAAAAGTCAATTTTCTTACTTTAGCTGTTAAAATAAATATATTAGAATCATAGAATCGGTAAGGTTGGAGGGGACCTCTGGAGATCATCTAGTCCAACCCCTCTGCTCAAGCAGGGTCGCCTAGAGCATGATAGACAGGGCTGCATCCAGGCGGGCCTTGAAGATCTCCAGAGAAAGAGTCTCCACAACCTCTCTGGGCAGCCTGTGCCAGCGCTCTGTCACTCTCACAGGGAAGAAATTCCCCCTCACGGTCAGGCGGAACTTCCTGTGCTTCAATTTCTGCCCATTGCCTCTTGTCCTGTCACACGGGGCAACTGAAGAGAGTTTGTCCCCGTTCCTTTGACACCCTCCCTTCAGGTACTTGTACACATAGATACGATCCCCCCTCTCAGTCTTCTCTTCCCCAGGCTGAAGAGGCCCAGCTCTCGCAGCCGTTCCTCACGGTGCAGGTGCTCCAGCCCTCTGATCATCTTTGTAGCCCTATGCTGGACTCTCTCCAGYAGCTCCATGTCTCTCTYGTRCTGGGGAGCCCAGAACTGGACACAGTACTCGAGATGAGGCCTCCCCAGGGCTGAGTAGAGGGGCAGGATCACCTCCCTCGACCTGCTGGCAACAGTCTTCCTAATGCACCCCAGGMKACCATTGGCTTTCTTGGCCGCAAGGGCACATTGCTGGCTCACGGTCAACCTGTCATCCACCAGCACTCCCAGGTCCTTCTCTGCAGAGCTGCTCTCCAGAAGGTCAGCCCTCAGCTTGTACTGGTGCCTGGGGTTATTTCTCCCTAGGTGCAGGACTTTGCACTTGCCCTTGTTGAACCTCATGAGGTTCCTCTCCGCCCAGCTCTCCAGCCTGTCCAGGTCTCTGTATGGCAGCATGGCCCTCTGGTGTGTCAGCCACTCAGTAATTACTTGCAATAGTAAGCAGAAGTTCCTGTTTGCAGTTCTCCATTGTTTGAGGGAGAATCTGACATGAGAATTTAGTTATGACTGTTTGCAATGCCAGTGTTCTGCTGAGGCTCCTTCTGATATGAATAACATATGACCACAAAATATTTCTTTTTTGTCTATTTTTGCATGAGTCTTCTGTTAATTTTACAAGTTGACTTTTTTTTTAATAGGAGCAACAGGAAGACTTCAAAAAAGCTATATTGGAGGGTATAGAGACAACCAGACTTCAGGTAAATGAATCTTTCTATTTATTAGAGCCATGGTTTTCATTGACTACTGAATTTATTCATTACAGCTAAGATAGGAAACTCCGTTTTCTTGTGTCTTTATCCATAAAGTAACCCTAGACATAATTAAAAAAAAAAATGTAGGGGATTTGGGATTTCAACAAAATTTATATCGTTTGTCTTTCATTAATCAATATCTTCATCAGGTATGACACATCGTAATTGGGATGTCCAGATGTAGTGCGTACACAGTAATAGAATTTACTAAGAAGCAGTCTGGAGGAAGCAGGATTTTAAAATCTACTGCAAAAGGCCTAATATCAAACAGTGGTATAAGTTGGCATATCTGGAATTCTAACCTTTAACTTCATACTGGAATTGATCTTTTGTCCTGGAAGCTTTACTGTTGCTGATGAACTGGAGAATTCTGGTTGAGCCAGGTTTAGCAAGTTTTGTAAAACTAGAAGTTGGTGATCCTTTCAATGACTGGTGTTCTGGTTTCACAAGATGCACCGAGCTAACAGCTGTCATCAGAAGAGAGAGGTTCTGTGTTTCCCTCTCTTCTACAAGAAGGGTAGGAGGGGTTGTGTGCACCTTTTGGTGACAGTGCGTGGCTATCTCGGCTCAACTGAATGTGAAAGTTTCCTTACTGGTGCCTTGGACAACCTGTGCTCTGGAGAGAGGAAGTATGCCTGATGTAAGAAACAAAGTCAACCTGGGAAGCTGATGTTGCCTGTCTTCTCTGATGTTTCTCCCTCTTCATCTTTGATTTTGTAGTTTGTTTGTTTATTTAAAGAAAAATTTAAGCTGGTGCACTGCTGCAGGCTCAAGCCTTCTCATTGGTTGCAGAGCTCTGTACTAGACATTGATATAGCAAGGTGGTCCCCTTGACACAAGTCTATTAATTAATACCAGGTTGCGAACACCAGTAGCATTTCCAGAAAAGTACCAGTCCTTCTAAACCCTTAGTTGCCAATCTTGACTGATATAATTGTTTTGGTTCCTACCATTCATGTAGGCACCACAGTCAGTGACTGTATGATGCTGAGGATGGTAGTACTGTTCCTGAACACTAAAATGTCTGTAGATCTAAAAATGAAATTTTAGAATACACTTTTCACAACAGTCTTGGTCATCTCTAAATAGATATATCACACACATGAGCATATATTTATATTTATAATATGCCTGTGTGTATGTATATATTTATTTTGAGAGAGAAAGGTGCAGAAAGCTGGTTACAACTTTCCAACTATTTCAAGTCTTGAAATCAAAGCAACGTATAACATTCAAAGGCTTAGCTTTCTGTTCTTCAAAATCTTGAATTTGAGTTTTTTTTTTCTTTAATTCAGGTAACCATTGGAATTAATAGGCTTGTTGTGAGGCATGTTCCAGCCTTGTGTCAGTCTACATGTAGTTCCAGTTTGTGCCTTTTGATTATTGTGCAAAAGAAACTTATTGTTTCAAGCTGACCACCTCAGTGGATATTCTGAGAGTATATAATTATTATTTTTAAGGAATATATTCTTGAGGAAATTAATTCATAGACTTCAGGTTTTGGTGTGACAAGATTTCATTACGTTTCATCACTATTTTCAGTGAATCCTTAAAACTAAACTTCAGTTTCTGCCACAGTCAAGTTCTCAAATAGGAGTCCATAGTTAGTTAGTTTAACAAATACAAAATAGCTGAACTTGGTGCTTGTAGAGATCCACTGTAACACTTTTCTAGAGTTGTATCTTAGTGTCTGTAAGTCTTCCTTTAGTATAGGTTACTAGTCTTCATATGCTCCTGAAAATATTAGAACTAATATTTGCTGTAAGGATCAATTTAACTGAACGAAGTACTTGGTTTATGTATTTTTACACAGCAAGATATTTGAGGTACATACAAAAGTAAAGGTGATCCTTAAAGAGAACTTTAGGCAAATCACATGGTGGAAGAGCGGCAGAAGAAAACGGGGATGATGATGACGGCTAATAAGTATATTTCTTTTACAGAGTCTTCAAACTGACTCCAGTCTGAGACAGTCTAGTTCTTGTGGTGGATTTACTGACTATCCTCTGAATCCTTTGGCAGTCCATTCTGAACAACGTAAGTATGTTATCTCTTCAGGTGATCTAGCTTTATCTCCAAATCATGTTGACAATAGGTGTTCCAAGAGGATACAAAAGCACAAGAAGTTAAATCATCTTGATACCCCTGATTGATGTTATTTGTATCAGGTACTATGTTTCATTCTGGTTCTTTCAGTCATGTCAGATGAATCCTATTACCTTGCATTTGCCACAAATAGCTGAAGTCATAAAAAGTTAAGTGATCTAATCAAGACTGTGCAGGAAACTTGCATCAGCCAATTGTCCAATTATGAATTTCTTTTATTTGTAGTATATAACAAGAGTAGAAGAGCATCAAGTGAAGATACTCAGCAGGTAGACTCTAAGGCAGCCTTGCTGACGGTTTGTGCCTTTACTTATTTCTTTATTTGTTGGTTAAGTAGAACAAGAAACTCAGATACAAACAGAAAAAATAAAAGAAATGGATTGTATAAAGAATACTGATTTGGGGACCCTCATTTGTCAAGGAGGGAGAAGGAAGGGACCAATTTTGACAGAGGGAGGAAAATCTGCTGCTTGCTTTTATGTAGAATGCTTTATTTTGGAATAGATATAGTTAAATAATCCATAAAACAGTTATGGATATAGCTTTTTATATTCTTTAAATTGCAGTTACTATTCCTCAGTTGTACTTGAACCTTTTCATTCAACTGCAGTTTAATACAGCCTGGAGAAATATTTCCATTTTACAAGCTGTGCTGCAAAATCTTAAAACATATCAACCACAAGAAAATTAAATACACTAATTTTGCTTATGAAACTGAAACCTTTTGTTTTTTTCCCACTTTGGTCTGAAGGATTGGTTACAAGGCAGACCTTCAAATAGCAGTCAAATGTAAGTTAGCTCTCTGGTAACGGAGCAATTTTGTTATTATTTTGATTTGTGTGTATGTGTTTGTTTTTTGTCATCGTTTTTTGTTTTTTGTTTTTGCTATAGTAGTATGTTTAATGCAAAAACAAGACAAAGTTTTGTTTTTTGTTTTTTTTCCTAAAAAAATAATTGAATTTGTTCAGCACGTGAACTACCTGGACAAGTTCCATGTAAATTAGTGGGGCCACATATCAGGGGGCAAAGCATGTCTTTAAATGAAAAGGTCTATGTTGATGTTTACTGAGGAATTGGCTTCCTGGTAAAGGGCTTTATCCAGTGTTTCAAACTGTAAATGTTCTCTGAAATTGTGTGACTGTTGCTCCTGTTAACAATTATCCCCCGAGTTAAGTGATTGTTAAAGCCATTACCTTATTAATCTGATAACGGGAGGGTAAGCTGTTGTGAACAAGTTTTAATTAAAGCACCTCTGTGGGAATGAGCTCTTGTGATGCAAACTTAATATAATGTTGTGCGTGACCTGGTATTTAAAGTACGGCTCTAAAAACAGGAGGCTACTTCCATTTGGCTTCCATAACAGCTTTCCATTACTGTTCTGTAATTAAGAAACTTGTGCTGCCCTTGAAAAGTAGGATAAAAACAGTACTGTAAGGTTAACAAGGTGACTCCAGAATAATGTGTCAAAATCAGTGAATACAAAATGAGAAGTTTTTTGAGAAATAACGATTGCCTGTTTTGGGGGCCGGGGGGGTTGCATTTCACAGGCCATCTGAAGAAGATGCTTTGAATGGTAAGTTTATTGTTTCTAATATAAGCAAGCTGGGAGCTTTTCATACAAGCAGTAGTTTGGGTCTTGTATGAGGATATATTTAACAATTGATAATTTAGATCTTAATGGACAGATGATACTGTGATGATGATTTTACTTCTAAGAAATAGCCTACCATTGAGCACTACAAAATTCTTCCTACTCTGTTCTCTCACACACCAAGAGCTAAATGTGGTACTTGACCCTCTGTACTTCAAATCTTTTTCAAACTTATTAGTTGCTTTGAAAAATTTCTTTGCATATGATGATTTTTAATACTCAATATAGACTACGTAGTCTATATTATCTCTTTCATTTCTTGATCCTTTTCAGGTATTGCTTCTCCTTTCAAGCCTATCATGGATATCAATTACTATTACTCAGGTCAGTACCTCACATGAACTAATAGTTCATATTTTTAATTACACTTACTAGATTTTTAAAGTTTAACAGCTATTAAAATTTTTCTCTAGCTGTAGAAAGAAATAACTTGATGAGGTTATCACAGAGCATTCCATTCACTCCTGTGCCTCCAAGAGGTAAGAATGTAATTCTTGTTAGTGGATGGAGGGTCAAAGTTCAAAGGACTGGTTCAATATAACCTTCGGGGGAAGAAAAAAAGAAAAYTTTGTATAGATTACTTCTAATATAGAATGATCAAACCAAACTCGATATTTTCTCATAGGTATCTTAGATGTAGATAATGAACTAAAATAATGTCTAGTGTGTCTAGTGTCTGTCTTGCAACACTCAAATATAAAGAAGTCTAATAACACTGTTTCTAGTGCAGTGTTTAATTTTATTTAGTTGTAGTTGTCCTCAGCAATGGTGATACAGTGATAGTGGTGTTGTGGTAACAACTAGTTTTTATAACAAACTATTCTGGAAGTACTCCTCTGAGACTTGTTTTGACTCATAAATGTAAACAAATATTTATTCAGTCTTTTTCACACTATTTAGACAGTGTCAGTAGTAGTTCTGATCAGGAGGACAAAAATGCTGTGTTACCTTGTTGCTGTATGAAAGAAGTTGGAGAGGGATCTTCACACTGCCTAACTTACATTTTTACATTAATTCAGAATATTATTAACAACTTAATATCACTGTGTGTTGAAATCTTAAGGAACTGGATGTTTTCATTGCTTGTAATTTTAAACTTGTAAAAATAAATGCAGTAATTGCTTTTTGTATTGTAACGTAGGTGAACCAGTCACTGTGTATCGCCTTGAAGAAAGTTCTCCCAACATCTTGAACAACAGCATGTCTTCCTGGTCACAACTAGGACTTTGTGCTAAAATTGAATTTTTGAGTAAAGAGGAGATGGGAGGAGGTTTACGTCGAGCCCTTAAAGTAGTATGCACATGGTCAGAATATGATATCCTGAAATCGGGACATCTTTATATCATCAAGTCTTTTCTTCCTGAAGTTGTGAATACTTGGTCAAGCATTTATAAAGAGGACACTGTGTTACACTTGTGCTTGAGAGTAAGTTTTTTTCTTGACAATTATTAAACACTGACAGGCATAATATATTAAACATATAAAAACATATATTAATAATAAATATGAATATTAATGTTAAGCATATATAAACAGTATTAATATTTTCCCCCATGAAAACTAATGTATGTTTAAAAACCAAAAAACTAATGTTCTCCAAGAACTAAAGGGTTAAAAATCAAAGGACTCAAATAGCCCAATCTTTGAAAATCTAGATATAACTTAAAAAGGAAGTGATTTACACTGTTTTGGGAGGAATAGACACTTATAGTTCCTGCTACCTTTTCAGTTCCCTAATGTTTGCTGTCATATAATACAACTAATGAAATATGAGCTTTGACTTGTAGGAAATTCAACAACAGAGGGCAGCACAGAAGCTCACATTTGCTTTCAATCAGATGAAGCCCAAATCCATTCCATACTCTCCAAGGTAAGTGTATTTAAACTTTCCTTATGTTGCATGTTTGTGACTTAAAATGCCTAAAGAGCTTTGAACATATGGATCAAATATATTAGGTACAGACTTGTGAATATATGCCTCAGAGCATTGTTAGGAATACGTCAAATTGCAGAGTTAGCCTCAGTAGTATTTTCTGTTGATACTTTCTTGTACTGATTCTAGGTTAGTATCATAATATAAATGACTTGGTATGGTAATTTTAAATTACGTAAATGACTTGTAAATCAATTTAAAAAAATCTAGTAGAAATGATATATTTGTGATATATTTGTCTTCTATTTTAGAAATAGATTGATTAACTATGGTTTTTTTTTTTTGTTTCTTTGTTTTTTACTAGGTTCCTGGAAGTTTTCCTGTTATATTGCCACTCTGCTGGTCAGTGGTTTGCAGTTGAAGAGTGCATGACTGGAGAGTTTAGAAAATATAACAACAACAACGGTGATGAAATAATTCCAACTAACATGCTAGAGGAGGTTATGCTAGCTTTCAGCCATTGGACATATGAGTATACAAGAGGGGAATTGTTGGTACTTGATCTGCAAGGTAACGTCTTTATTTTTAAATTGTGTTTGGGCCCAAGGTAGGGGTCGTGCACGCGTGTGTGTGTAAATTTCCCCCCTCCCTCTTGTAGTAGCATCTAATATTAATGCATGTGCCTGTAATAAATAATAAGCATTATTTAATGCATCTTGATCTAGTTAGATAATAAGCATTATTTAACACATCTTGATCTAGTTAGCTGGAATCAATGGTGGATTTATTTAATATTGCATGAAATGTTACAGCAACATGGAGAGTATTACTTCCTAATGATTTGCACCATTAAATATATTAGTTGGTGCACTTGTGTGGTACCAAATGTATGGTAATCTGTATTTATCCTGAACTGTATCAGCTATTCTGGCTATGAGCAATTCTGTATAGGAAATTTCTCTTGGGTAAAAACTTAAGTGAAAATTTGTAGGCAGATGTAAAAATAGTGTTTGTTTAGAAGCAATTTGTGCAAGAGTAAAGTGTGTCCCTTATCATTTGATTCTTTCCCCCATATTCGTGGAAGCTGAGAGGTCATAACCAAATATGCGAAAGGTTTTCAATATTAATGCATTTATGTAATATATCAGATTTAACTTTTTCTTCATATGCTGTCTGAAGGTGTTGGTGAAAATTTGACAGATCCTTCTGTGATAAAAGCTGGAGAAAAAAGGTAAGAGTAAAGAAGGATTGAAAGAAAAGTGTAAAAAAAAATACACTTGAACACATGCAGTCCATGCTTATGTACACTTTATTTTTAAGGTCATATGATATGGTGTTTGGCCCAGCCAATTTAGGAGAGGATGCAATAAAAAACTTCAGAGCTAAGCATCACTGTAACTCCTGTTGCAGGAAACTTAAACTTCCCGGTAAGAGTTGCTGATGTTTTCTTCTAAGACACTTGTATTATATGAGATGCTATGCCATAGCTGTGTCATGCTGTGAAAATGGGATGATTAACAAACAGCAGTTTTGTAATTTTAGTTTTAAAAAGGTATGTTATTTTAAAATAAAATCCTAAATGAAGAAATAGGAATGTCTGTGTATTCTATATTCATGTGCACAGTATTTGAGGAAAGTTAGACTTGATCTAGTCTTCAGAAGGTACAGTTTTTAAAAGAAATTTAAAAAATGGGGGGGGGGGTGGAGAGAGGAATCCTGGATAAACAGGAAAAGCAGATTTAAGATGATTGCAGAGCTTCTGACATCATCTGACATGTTGAACAGAATGGTTGGTTTCTTGTGTGTTTAGGGTTTTTTTAGGGGAGGAAGGGTGTTGAATTTCTTTGATTTTTTTTAAGTGTCTTATACTCCAGAGATTCATATTTATAAAACATTTGGTTTTGGATATTTCTGTTGCATGGACTAAACTGTACTCTTTTCAAACCTTGAAACTGCTTTTCTGTATCAGGGTTTAGATGCTAGCAGAACAACATAAAGGAACTTGCATGACTTCTGCCTGTTTCATGCTTCTCTTCCAGGTTGCTTGTCACAGGAAGAAAGGTGGTTCCTTTAAATTGGAACTCCTGGTAGCATCAAAATAGATTACGGATAGATCCAATTTACATTGAAGAATGACTCAATATTTGCTATAATATCTATAAATAGAATATTCTGGTATTTTCACGCTTTTTTTTAAGCACTTCTTTAGGCTTCCCACTAAATATATAATAAAAATATCCTTTCTAACAGCAAAGGCATATTGAAGAATTCTTTTTATAAATCCTTAAGCTTACACAATCTGAATCTGGAAGAAAAGAAAATCTGAATATGTCTGAAAAGTTTTTATACCTCACTAATTTTACTGTACTGAAAAATACTAACCAATATGACTGTTTCTTTTGTTTGTATAGATCTGAAGAGGAATGATTACACACCTGACAAGATTATATTTCCTCAGGATGATTCCCCTGAATTGACAATTCAGCCTGGAAGCTGCACCAAAGAATCTGATTCAGCTAATTCTATTCGTCTGATGCTCTAATGATGTGACCAAATCAGTGGCTTCATCCAAACTTCATGGAATGTCACAAAGTTGTCACTCATCTTTCCTTCACTTATAATTAAAAGAAAGATGTATCAAAACAAAGATCGGTGTTATAAGTGGAATTTTAGGTGGTCCATAATCTAAGGACCTAGCAACTTGTGATAACCCATCTACAGAGAACAGCTTGGCAGCTGATCATTTTAAAAGGTTGAATAATGACAAATATTTATGATATGTTTTTAAAGGGGCTTTTTAGCAGAAGGGTTTTTTTTAATTTTGCTTTGGTTTAGTGGAGGATTTCCTCTCTGTAGTCCTGTGGTGTGCAATATGCCTTCAACCAAAAGGATTTTGGTAGTTGATATTTTTAAGGTAAAGCGTCTGTTTGGAAGCTGTCTTGTTGTCCATCAGCCAAAGATTGAGGGAGAAAGCACCTACCTCTGTAATGCCAGAGTATTCTTTGAGCATTTTCAGAAGTGTTTTGCTAACATTTCCTCACCAGATGTCTGTCTTCAAGAGGACAGATCCAAATGAGGTGTGTATATATATACACCAGTAGGCTGAGGTTGAAGGCAGAAACTTGATCTGTCCTGAGAGAGAGCAGGAAAGAGAGTCTCCTGAATCAGGATTCAGCTTCATGGCTGTAAAGCTGTTTTTTGTGGAATAGAGCCCTAATTGTGCATAATGTAATTTCTTATTTTATACATTTCAGTTTTATCAAGTCACCATTAAATAGTAATGAACAAAGCCATGATAGACTGGTGTAATCACATTTAATAGAAGAAATAGTATGTACTGGTCCAAATAAGTTGCCTTGTAAGAACACGAATTGGAAGTGCTTTTCTTTGTATGTAGTGACTGCTTCAGAAGTTATGCCTTCCAAAGATCTCATAAAACCAGTATATCAAAACCGAATGTACACATAACTTTTAAATGTATTTAAAATTGTGTAGAAACATCTTTAATGTTATGTTATTTGTGGTACTTATTTAAGAGAGACTAGGGTTGGATTATCATTATGTAAAGTACGGGAGATTGCAATGCACCTTTATGCCAATAAAATGTAATTTAACTGTCCCAAATATTGTTGAATATTCAGCAAGAAGAACCTGTTGTCCAACTGAAGTTTCATGCTGCGATTTTTTTTTTTTGTTACATAGGTACTAATTTGTAATTTTTAATTAAAAGGGCAGTATAAAGCTCTATAAATTTTTTTATTCAGTAGTGTATCTTATAGATACAGACCTAAGGCACGAACACAATAGCTGTTTAAATGGTGTTTTATGTTTGATGGGGAAAGGTAAAATGTTATAAGGATATAATACTGTATACATTTTGTATATCATTAAATCTTTAAAGAATCTAAAATAAATTTATTCTTGTTTACAGACTTCTGCTGTCCGTCTTAGTCTGAAAGTTTATTTGGTTGAATTTGAGTAACTCTTTATGTGGAAAAGTAGAATTTGCCATGCTGGATCAAAGCAGTTGTCATCTTTGAGGTATCTCAACTTTGGCTTACACCAGAAACTAGAAAAATGTGAAAACTCCTGTACTGGACAAATATGTATGATAAGATTAATAAGTAAATGAACCAAAATATCTTAAACCTCTTTAAAATATTTGCTTTGAATTAGGAGCTCCTCCTAGGGTGCCTGACTGCATCCCCTTCCATTGCTGCATGGTAATAGGCATCCACCAAATATATAATCGTACTTTGTTTTAATGCTGTATCTTTAGCCAAGTAAGAGCAATAGTTAATGTGTAAGTGGGGCTGGCTCTCAAAATTGGGAAGGATTTCTAGAGGAAGCTCTAAAGTGTTCTGCAAACGTGACCAAATTTAGTATATAAGATGAGATAATTATTTCAGGAAAACTGTAAATGTGAGTTAAGAAGCTTTTTGCTTCCTGACAAACATTTGACAGAGCACAGTTCATTTTTACAACCATAATACTGTCTTCAGTAGTTTTGCCTGTGACTAACTTATAATAATTAAAAAAAAGACACTTTTGAAACTGGTGTGTGTGTGAGTGATAGCGAAGTGTGTTCTTTCCCTTGAATTCTCTGAGAAGTTAAAAGGAACAAAGAAGGTTGGGGTGTAAATAAAACTTGATTTGTTTCACAGTAGTTTTATATATTTCTGTATGTCTTCCTGGCTTTGAATGTTGGCTTACTCTATAAGATCTATAGCTTTCTCAAAACTCTAGCTGTATCTGCATTAATGTGAGGGGTGGGGGGTGGGGAACAACTTTACAAATGGTCTTTTCCTTCTTTAGACCAGCAGGGGGGAAAGAAAAAATAAATCAGTATTCTTCAGGAAAGGCTTTGGAAAGATATGATGGCAAAGAAAAGAAGTTGTTTGAAGAAGTGATTAGCCCTTGCTGGGATAATATCTTATCCTATTGACCTCATATTTTCTAAAGTTAGGCTGTAGGAACATCAAAATTACCCATGTAAATGAGCTTAAATTTGGCTGACTGCATCGGAAGTGTCATTCCTCTGCTGAAATCTCGTCACTGTTGAAGTGCATGTCCATCCCTGCCAGTGAATAGAGAAGACTTTGTGACCCTTCAGCTTTAAGTGCCCTTTAGGTTGACAAAGAAGAAAGTAAAAACACCCTAGAATATCAGAGAGCTTCTGTTAACTATCCAAAACCAAAATATCAGCATATATTCTTATATTCTAGTTTTTAAATACAAGAATACTAGTCCAAACTTTTTCCAGTTATTTTTACTAAAAAATCTGGAATGCTTCAATGATTTTCAAACTAAAGGGATATTTAACCCATTTAAAGATTATTTCTTATATAGGAAAATAGGAATAGGTATTGTCAGACAGTTTTGATTTCTCCCACCAACCTCAAAATATTTTCATTGGAAGAAAACCCCTTTGTATTCAGGTTAAGCTGAGTATTATACACTCATATACTAGTCTTGGTTGCTTATGTAACTTTGTGTAACTATGTAATGTTTTAAAAAGCACATTAGTTTAGCATCAGTATTTCTTTATACAGATCATCTTAAATATACTGATATGCTAATTYAATCTTTTAAATAATACATCAAATTCAGCATTGACTGCCTTATTGCAGCATTTAGGTGCAGAAGTATTTCAGAGCAAAACAATCCCAATTGTGGCAAAATCACAGAAGATGAGTCTCTTGGGACCTGGTTTCCTATTACTGGTCAGCAGCCATGTGATCAGGAAAAGGATGCATTTGGTTTTTCCCACAACAGCATCTCAGTTAATGCCACATCACTTACCACTGCAAGAAAGTGAAAAAGAAAAAGCTCACAGCTGAAAACATGGTAGTTACAGTTCAAGTTCTGGTAAGAGATCAATTAGGGATTAAAAAGAAAAAAAAAAGGAAAAGAAAAGAAAAAGCTATTGAAAAGACTTGATGATTTAGCATTTCTTTTTTTATAACTAACTCTTTTCCTTGCAAGTAATCTGTATTGTGCTGAGAGTAATAGGAGGTTAATTCTAAGCCACTGAGCTTGCAGTAGGTAGCACAGATGTGTATTTCTATATTGTGTTAACTAAAAATAATATAATCAAGGTCTCRATGTTTGTTCCACAAAAAGTAGGAATAAACCTATATTTGGGGTTCTGCTATGATGCATTTTATTATTGCTGTTTTCAGTGCTAAGAGKGAAATTCAGACATGCTAATTATAGTGTTTTAAAAATATTGATACTATGTTTCAGGATTTTAGTGATTTAGAATTCTTAATACAAATTTTGTTGTACCTGCATGAGAGCTATTATAAGTTTAATTTAATAGCTTTTAAGTGTTTCCCAATAATAGTTTCAAAAAGGTTTTAATGTTGCCATCAACCTGTATTTGAACTTAGAACTTGCTTTTTCAGTATGTTTCTTCAAGTCATCTTTCTTTTTTTTCAGTTCTTCAAGGCAATTTTTAGTTACTTTCAATGAGAACATTCTTAATAATTAGTAAAAGACAAAACAAGGTTAATGCTGTGAACTGCTAAACGTTTTGCAGTGTCGTTTTTCATCCTATACAAGAAAWTTTTTTTTCTTTCCTCTATTTACCTTGCTTGTTTTGTTTTACAGCACATCTTAATTGATATTTCAAACGGAATTTTAAAATAAGATTTTTTTAGGAGTTAGTGCCTTTGTTCTGTGCTGTCCTTATAACCTGTTCAAGAAGTTCATGGGGAGCAACACTGATACACTAGGACTGTAACAGACAAGAATTGCAAAACATGAAATTTTGAAGCCTTGTAATCACATTCACTCAGTTACCTCAAAATGAGACTTCATACAGGTTCTAGATGCTGAGTTTCAAAACACATCAAAGGTGTCCATGCTCTGTACACCAATCTGATTCTAAGGAACAAAGCTAAGTTCTTGTTAGTTTGCCCTTTTTTTTTTTTTTAACTTGCTATTTTAACATTTTTCCTGCACTTTTCTTGTGCTGCTTAGAACTTCTCTTTCCTAGTATTAAGGCATGCCTTTGGGGAAACTTGCAAGTAAATAGTAAGCATTTTCTAGGAAAGGCTGTTTTAATAGATGGTTGATCAGGTGTCTATATGCAGCAATGTTGACTAGCATGACAGAAATAGGTCCTCAAGAAATACTTAACTAGAAATACCTAGATCTGTAMCACAGTTAGCAGCACAGCGGTGCGATTGCTCTAAACATTTGGCTCTACTCACATTTGTCACTAATAAAATGAAATTATTAGTGAAATCAAGATACAACTCCTTTGTTCCAACTATAGTAGGGCCAGAATTTCAGTGTATCAAATTACTCTGGAAAATAATGTAGTTGCTTGCACTAATACATTGCTGTAAACGTGAAGTTCATGAGCAATCTGTAGACATTAAGCCTTTGGGGGTTTTAATTTATTGTTGTGTATTTGCTTTTTCATATCAGAGGGCGATAATATGCTGCCTGGCACCAGGAGCTTTCCAAGAAAACCAAGGAATAAATTCCTGATATGGAGATTTTGGATGAAATGAGCAGGAAAGGTAAGATATGCAGCACTTAAAGGGCTAATTACCATTTTATTAGTAATAATGAAATCTATCTCAGTATTATTTAACCTTGCAGAAGTATAAAGACAGAAGCTTATACCAAAACTCACCAGAAACTATTATCAGCAAATCCAGATGGTGGTTKCCCATGTTTGTGCCATATCACTGCACCTTCGCTCGTGCGCGTACACGGTCCCATAAGCAGCGTTGGAGGTGAAAGGCCACAACGGTTGCGAAGGGCTGTTGGTGGGGGCACAGGAGGGTTAGGACAAGTCCGTCTTGAACAGTACTTGACACGCTGTTTTTGCAGGGTGCTTATGGAGTCAAGATAAATGGTGAGCTGATTATTTCCTGAGGCTGAAACTTCACACTTTCCCTTTTCAAATGACGTAAGTAACAACCGTTGCAACCAGTTGGCAGCCCTCTCTCCCAAAATTGAATTTAGTGAGAGAGAAAAAAGCTACCCATCAAAAATCTCCAACTTCTTCCATCTCATATGAGTATCAGTCAGTATGTTCTTGTTAAGTCAGTATTAGAAAGCGTGATATATTTTCTAGTACGAGGCTAATTAAGAAGTGTTAGAGWAAGATTTGTTTAATAAATAATGCTGGTATTTTGCACTTTGTCATTTTGTTACTCGTAGCGAGAAGCTTTGTGCTGCGAGCGGCTGCTAGCCCCGGGGAAAGCAGGCTCCCTGCGGGCTTGCGCAGGCCGATCTCGGAAGACCTCTGCCTCCTGCTCCGCTCGCACCTGCGTGCTGCGGTGCAGACGTCGCCAGGCCTGAGCCGGGACAGGCGGCAAGAAGGGAAGGAGCCGCCTGCCGAGCCCCGGCCCAGGGGATCTCGATGCTGGGAAGGGAGCAGCAGCGTAAAACAGAACCGGGCTGCGACGCCGTGGATCAGATCTGGCACAGCGGATGAGACGGGGGGAGGAAAAAGACACGGCACGAGCAGCTAAGCACACGGAAGCATCTACGTTAGACACCAATTAAAAAAAAAAGTTAATGGAAGGCGAAGAATAAAGACAACTTGTTTTAAGTAGTTATCTTTCTTCTGAGGGGATGTTTACAACCTGCAAGCGTGACAGAGGTAAGTGTATGTCCTGGACCCAGACAATCTCTTTAGCCGTTTTTTACCTTGACAAAATGTGAAGCTACATATAGTTATCAAAATGTTACAGTTTTGACCTTGACTTTTCCTTGGCTTGTTTTTTCAGACTGTAGAAGCTGTTAAAATGGAGGAGAAAGGAGACACTAAAGAAAATCACAAGGAGCATTAAAAAATAGCGTTAACCAAGAGAAGAATTTGAACCACTAGAAGTGAACCCTGGGTTCCAAGCTGGGACCAGATGCTTTTAAAGACTGCGCTTATAAAAAAAGACAGAACTAGGAAAATATCAAGAGTTGCCCCATAGAATACAGAGCATATATAAGTGGCTAAACTACAACGAAGTAAAATTATTTCCTTATGTTTTTTTTTTTTTTTTTAATCAATTCTTGTTATTTTCTCCAATGTTACAACTGTCCTAATTCTGCTTGGATTTTATTTCTGTAATTGTGTATTATTAGAGGTTCATTTATCCTTCTCCCCAGCCCCAGGAGCTGCAAGAACACTGGAAATGCTGTGGTAGAAACGAGATGAGGGCTCCATCAGAACAGACTCTTGGAGAATTTGCGAAAGGCCGATGCTTGGTTTATCCTCAGCTGTGGGCAGCCTTCAATCTACACCTGCAACACTGCAACGGGGGAATAGAGTGCATAAATGCGTGAGTCATGGGAATGACTGGTGCACTTCAATTATCCAAAATGAAAGAAACCACTGCAGTTGCTTTCAGTGGGCCTTTTTATAAATCCTTATCACTTACTTGTCTCTGGAGTCCTCTATAGCATTTTGGTGAAGTATCCCTGTATGGGCTCAAAAAATCTCAGCCCAATGGGGAAAAATACATTGTACTTCAATTTCATATTCTGCATATTTGAACAGACTGAATATGCAGAAAGTAAGACTGAAGTCCCAGCTAGCTGAGAGCATTAAACAAAATGTAATTCCAAAAAAATATTTCAGGGTAGGGAAAAAATACAAGGTGTAAATTTATTTAYGTATTGTACATATTCAAGTATATGCATATATTTGTTTAAACTTAACCCCCAGAGTTTTAGTCTGATTTTGAAGCTTTTGAAACACGAGTAAAGTATATAAACTATTCGAGATGCACCTACAAAATCGTACATCAGATTTTGAATACTAGGCGTGTGTGTGTGCTTTCATGTTTTGGTTTGCAGATACACAGCTTACGAGATTAATGACAGTGACAGCTATTTCCAAAGAGYATTGAGAGACATCCTCTGCCTGAAGCTTAACAAATAAGATAATTTAAGATTTTTTTTAATGGTTTCCAGGGCCTCTACTATAGGGATTTGTTATTTCTGGGTCTCAAGTTGTATGTTAAATAGGGAAAATCTGAATTTCTTGTGTCATTAGAGAGCAGTGTAGGTTAACTACATTGCTCTGTTAGCTAGTTTAAAGGGTGCTTCTGGCACTACCCCTTTTCTCCCAGGAAATCTTAAACCACTGATGGTTTTTCCAAACACTAGCGAACTAATTGAGAACGATGGTTTTAAGGTAGTTCCAGCCACCTCGCTTTCCCAGCAAGCCTCCTCCGCCATTGGAGCCCTTCCATCAGGGCACAGAGATTACAAAAACCACCCAAAACACGCATCGGCACTGAGCCGGCCGGGGCCGGGCTGCGGCCGCGGGCCCGGAACGCGGGAACGCCGGGGGCGTCACAAAGCGGAGCCGGCGCTGCGGAGCCCCCGGCCCCGGGGCCGCGAGCGGGGCCGGCATGGAGAGCAGGGGGTGAGCGGCGGCCCGCGGCGGGAGCAGGCGCTCTGCGCGGCGGCCGATGGCTTCCCGGGCGCCGGCCGCTCCCGACGATTTCGAGGCGTTTTGCTCCCTGTGAGTCTGCGTTTCGCGCCGCCGCCGCCTGCGGAGCTGGGCGCTCGCACGGGGCGCTGAGCTCTGGGTGCGGCTGACGGAAGCGCTGGCTCTAGCACCGCTGAAGTTTGGAAGGTGACGGCTGGTGCTGTGGTTTTGTGTAGGTGCTGGCTGATAGAAAACAGCTGTGGGGGAGCTCCAGGAAGGGCAACCTGGGCAAGTGCTGTTGAACTGAAGGGAAAGAATCTGTTTTCTTGCTCTACAAAATTTTTGAGATTACATTTTGTTCCCCCTCCCCCTTTTTCTGCATAAAATGGTAGCCCTTAACCGTTCTTCRGGAGAAGCAAATCAGCAAGCAGATCTGGGCTGTGCGGGATCCGTGTTCAGCCTCTCCTCTGCCTAACTGGGGGTGGTCAGCTTGCTTCAGCACATGCAAGTTCTTCTGCAGCAAGAGAACAGATCTATTAAAATTTCTTAATGTTGATCTTAGAACAAATAACGTTCTAAGGAAAAAGTCTCTCTTTAGAGCAACCTGTTCACGGCAGCATGCTGAATGCAACCTATGTTTTGGGGAAATATGTAAGTACTGTACTAGTAAGGAAACAAAATAAGACATGCATTTTGTAGGGAGAAACGCTTGGCATAACCATTCACAGCTGGCTCTGCTTTCTGACTAATTGTGCGTGGGGTCAGAGTGAGTGGAGTATTAGGAGTAACTCTGAAGCAATTCCTGATTTTAGGGATCACTTTAAAAGCTCAGGTCTTTAAATGATGCCTCTTAGAGACGTATCCACCGTTCTGGGAATGGCAGAGCACGGAAGATACGAAGAAACCGTTTGTGAAATAGCGGCAAGGACAAGAGAAACCCAGCTCTCTCGCTAGCTTTGCCGAACACCGTCTCCGTGCAGGAAAGGGCCCCCCTGGGATTTCGTGGTTCTCTGTCCTGTGATGGGAGAGATTGATGGTTTTTTGCTTCTCCAGCACTACCGCTTTTTCATATTTCCAATATCAAGATGAGATTTAAAATTGTAAGTTCAGAAGTTACTCGTATGGGAAGAAACAACTGATAAAAGATAACGAGGAAGCCTGTCTCCACCCCCCCTAGTTAATGATGTGCTCTCACTGCTACGCCTTCAGTGAGGAAGGGTCATTTAATTCACAGTAATGCTGCTATAAGCTGTGTATTTCTTCTGTCTTAAATATGGAAAAAAGCGGTTGTGGACAGTGTATGCACTTGTTCACGTTTTCTGCCAAAATTCTGATTTTGGCTTAAAAACAAGATTCAAAATCAGTTACTGACGTTGGGGATTCCCTGACTGCTCATACAGCGTCTCCTTCGTCCGAGGCTCAGGCCTTCTGCTGCGTCTGGGGGTTTCGAGGGATGGCGCGTGCTGCGCTCAGCGAAACGGCCGCGCGGCTCTTCCCGGCGGGAGGCCGTTCCTGGAGCCCCGAAGCAGAGCCTCTGGCTGGGAAACGGCAGAAAACGTCAGGAGYGGGCAGCAGCGAGGCCGAAGCAGGCAGCCGTGCAGGGAGGGGAGACCTTGGTGCGGGTTGTCCGTATGGGACCAAGGGAAGGATGATAAGTGCTAGAGACAAATGCTTTTACTACCTAGATGCTAGCGGTGTCGCCTATATTGTTTTTTTTTTTTTGCTTAGCAGGTCTTTATCACTATACTAATGCAGTGAAAGCAAACGTGAATGTGACTTGTAACAATTTTGACACAGCAGGAAACATCTCCTCAAGACTACGCCAGTTGCTCCGCGTCATTGTACAAGATGCTTTGCAGCACATTAGCTTTCCCCTGCTGTGTGTTTATCTCTGATAGCTGGAAATGTGGCTCTGTTTGCTTGGAGAGCTTGAGAGATTCCAGCAAGGACTCRATCGACGAGATGAACCACCTGTACCAAGGGCTCACCGGCCTGCGAAACCTGGGCAACACGTGCTACATGAACGCCGTGTTGCAGTGCCTCTGCAGCATGTCGCCCCTTGTGGAGTATTTCCTCTCGGGAAAGTATGTAACGGCCCTATGCAAGTAAGTTGATTTATTCACACTATATATATGTATATATATTTTTTTACGCTGTCATTGCTGTCTCACTGATGATTCCTATTACGTTATAGTATCTGCAAAGACCCTCAAAACAAATGACRGAGGCCATCAGAGTTGTACCTGTATATATTTTCTAAGTTTGTCTGTTATGTTCCCGCTTGGGAGGAGAGCCACCACATTTTCCTACTTTACGTGAAATCTTTGTTTATTTTTCTCAAGGGAGAACGGCGAGTCTGCGACGGCCTTTGGCTACCTGATGTCTGACATGTGGCTTGGAGAGTTTGACTGCGTTTCCCCGGAGGTGTTTCGTTCGGTCCTCGGGGAGCGGTACCCCGYGTTCACCAAGCGGACTCAGCAGGAYGCCCAGGAGTTCCTGATCTGCGTGCTGAACGAGCTCCACGAGGCGCTCAAGAAGGCAAGAGCCCCGCTGTGACCTCTGGGGCTGCCGCTCTGGTTCCTCTTCGCGTTTTGTCATCTCCACCATCRTTGCATCGTTTCATGCAGTGATCCCTTGTTCTCCTCCTCCAAACGGCACGTGGTGGGGCTGCTAAAATTGCCCTGTCCTTCCTGCGGTCCGCAGCCACGTGCACACAGTCGTTCCTTCGAGAGCTTCCTGTCTCAGGTCGCATCAGATTGCAGACCCTCATCTTCGTGCTAAGGCTCTCTGTAGTTCCCTCTTACTCRCTTCTCAAACTTCCTTTTTTTCTCTTTGTTCCTCCTATGCTTCATATTTTTTCCTCTATTCCTCTTTCATCTGCCTAAAATCTTCATGTCTGCCAAGCCCCCATCTTTTTTCTTCTTCCAGATCCTCTGATAAACAGCTTTGCTAGCAATTACATGTCTCCCTCATGCTTGTCCTGAACAACATACTTTGCCCCATTACTTTGAGAAAAGGKTTTTTTTTCTTGCTCTGCCTATACACCAGCTAAGGTGATACCATTTTGGAGTCAAATTCTGTGACAACACTAAATACTGCCCTACGCAGCCAGTGGGCAGCCTGCCTGTTGTAGATCCACCACGCTCTTTCACAGAAGGTAGCAGTTTGTTGAAACTCCTCTTTAGGTTTACATTAGAAGAAGAAGGTGTGCAGCTAAGAACTGCCAAGCAAGTCGGAGCTCGTTGTGTTTGATGTTACATGCAAGGAGCTGCTGGGGTGACAGGGGAACTATTCTGAATAACCTAAGCACAGTGTATGTCTGTCTGTGATCAAAGCCACYGAGCTAATAGGTAGCTGGAAGGAGATGCTGATAAATAGCACTGAAAATAAAACAGGTCAAATACTAGTTACGCTTACTTGCCCTTTTAGCTTGACTTTTTATCTAGTTCTTAAAAAAAAAACAAAAAAAAAACAAAAAAAAAAAAAAAACTTCAGCTCTGGAGAGTATTGCTACAACCTTTGAAAACCCTGGGACTTTACTGTGAGCTCGCAGACATCTAATGATTAAATGTCAAATTGCAAGGTCCCATCCCCTCCCAGGCATCACAAGGATCTCGGCTTGTGTTCATGAACCACGCTTTATTCAGTATTCAGTTTATTCAGACTGYAGTCTTAGTAATATGGAGCACAGAATATTGTGGATATAAGAGATTATTTAAAAACAGCCCTATTGCCCATAGATTCTTCTTAAAGATTTGTTAAGTATATGGAGAAAATTTCAAGGGTCGTGGCATTCATTCCCAGTTTCTCTTGCAGGTTTGATGATTATCAAGACGCAGGAAACGCATTACGTTGTGACCATTAAAACCCCGTGAAGGCACTTGCGAAACAGTTGGTTACCTCCGTTCTGTTGATACATATTTTTCTTCCCTCCCTGTATAGTCAAGCAGCAGAAGATGCCAGGGARGCGCAACTGGTGCAAGAGAAAACAGAGCGACTGTCAGTGAAACATCTATTATCACACAGTTATTTGAGGGACAACTCAGTTACGATATTACGTGCCTGGAATGTGAGACCACCACCGACAAGCCCGAGATCTTCACAGTTCTCTCTCTCCCCATCCCCTCCGAGAGCGCGTGTTCTCTGCAGGTAAGACTGCCAATATGTCCCTGGTTGTTGGGCTCTGCTTGACATGGGAATAGCAAGCTTAGACTAATACATGTCATTAAAAAGATGTGGGGTTTTTAGGTACTTTGGTTCCCTGGGACCTAAAGGATATTCTTTAGATTGAGATTGGGTCCTGTGATGAGGTTTCTAAACCAGTSTCTGGCCCATGCAGCTGGTGACACTGGGAAGATTGCTCCTGAGCTGCCACAGGGTGAAGGACATTGGAAGAATTGTTCAAAAGCAGCTGTGAGGATTTCTTTCACTTACTAAAATATTTCTGCAATTGTGGGGGAAAAAAAATAAGTCAATGTTGGCAGCTTTGTGTTCTGTGTATTGTCCTGACATCAGCCTCGCTATACCACGCTTTGATTTGCAGCAGCAACGGGCAGAGGAGGGAGCTCCAGAAGATGGCAAACCCATCTCTGACTTTGCTTGGGGTCTCCAGGGGTGGAGGCTGATTGATCAAATGCTTAATTTTTTTGTTTGTTTGTTTGTTTGTTTTGGCAGGACTGTCTCAGATGCTTCTTTCAGCAAGACACACTGACTTGGAACAACCAAATCCATTGCTCCTGGTGTGGGACAAAACAAGATGCTGCAGTAAAGGCTAACATAACCAAGGCACCAAAGATAATTATTTTTCATTTAAAGAGGTAAATGTTAGGGATTTGAGAGACATGAAAGATAATCACTAATATGTGAATAAAATATTGCTACATCTAGATCTTGTTAGTACTTTTGAAATCTGTTATACATRCAATGTTATACATGCAAGTTGCATTCCTGAAATCTTAGCAAATGTGTTTTACCTTTTTCYGTACTGCAACCCGCTGTTGTGCTCTCTCAGAGCATTTGCTCTCTCTTCTCCCTCCAAGGAGAAGGAAAAACTCCACAGAGGGCTGATTGAGTACAGCAGTACCTGTGGTCAGGAACGTGAGTACTAGTTCCTATAGCTATTTGGATAGTTTGTGACTATGATGTTCTGAGTGCAAAACAAGGTGTTTTGCTTGTCCTTAATGCAGCTAAGAACCAAATCAAGTCTAACACACAGAGCTGCAAGGCAGTGTAAGAATTCCCCCTTCACTTACTTCACTACCTACTCGTAGTCAGTTATGCCAAACTTACTCTGAAGAAGTTATTCTTTCTTATCAACCTCCCAGTTATAAAAACAAGCTTTACTGTGGATGTGGTTGGGCTTCCCAGACATTTGTTTATATAACAGAAACTATGATGTTATTTAAAGCTAGTATTTAATTTCTCTTTTAACATAYGCTTCCCCCTACATGCTGAAAATAACTTATATCCCCACCCTCCTCCCTCCCCCCAGCACGCTGCAGCCCTTGGCCAAACTATAAAAGATTGAAAGTACAATGTTGTGATTAGCTGCTACAGAGCAGAGACATGGAGCTTGACAAGGAAGAAGAGCTGGCAGTGATGGTGCAGTCCAGAACTTGTAGGACACAGTGACACTGATGCAGAGCTTTGAYTTCTGTATTCTTCTTCTTGGCACCTGTGTCCATTTCTAAACAGAAGTGTCATGAAGCAAAATCTTTTTCTTTTCCTTTTTCTTTCTTTTTTTGCTAGATCTTTCTCTTGTGGGTTTAGTGCATTTTGTCTCAGTTTACAATAATACTTAACAGGAATATAGGTCTTTCTGTTTGAAAAATGCTGGGTAGTCAAGYGTGGTTTACTAAAGAAACTCCCACAATACAAGACTGAAGATGACTATTATTTAAAATAGTTCATTTTTTTTTTTTATTTTAGGTTTGACTGTCAAGGCAACTACAAAAAGAAACTTTTAACTGACATTTGCTATCCACTCAGCAACTTGGACCTCTCTCCTTACAGTTACCCATTCTTCCGCAGGAACTCAAAGTACAGCTTGTGTGCTGTAGTGGTGAGCTTTGCCTTTCCTACTTTGAGCTGTAGTGCTCTGCCTAATGCCGTGGGGGAGGTTTGTGTTAGTTTGGACTTGGTCAGAGCAATAATTCTCTGTTCCAGGCACTTTTTAAAATTCAGAGGCTTAATAAATAAATAAGTAAAAGCCCTAACCATACTCTGTCTCCATACACACATTTGTGTTGAACTGAATTGCTTCCTAAAAGGTCAGTAATAAAAACTAAAACAAACACACGTTTGTCATTAGTGAAAAGGTGGTATACACCCTAAAGAAAATAGTTTCTTTCGTTGCCTTTTATAGTTGCAGTTAAGAGTCTGTGTGAGAGGATTGGTCCCCACTTTGCTCGAGTAATAAGACACCAATGACCTGGCTATAAAAGCATTTTAGTTTTAGAATTTAGCATATTTATAAGCAGTATTAAACATGTACGTACGCACCTAACGTACATTTTCCCCAGGGCTGCAAATTTTTCATACGTGCAAATCCTTATGTTCTGCAAACATCATAATACAGTAACAGTAGTAACCAAAGCGGAGACCATCGCCCACCTCTCCCGCTCCCCACCACATCCCAATTCTAGAACGTGTGCGCTCTGGACAAATCATGCCTCRCTGCAAGTGCCTCAGCCTTTCCAGGGCATGCGCAAGCAGATCCTGCATGGAGCCTTGTCTGTAAATAAGGAACAAGCAGTCTCTTTTTCCATCACTCAGGCTAAGTTATGACCTGCTTATAGTGACCCATATCAGGAATATTAATTGGATTGCAAATTTAATATTGCAAAATAGAAAAGCATAATCATCATCTATGAAGAGTCTGTTTGCACTCTTTTAAAGTATTTATTAGTTGAATTAATAATCCTCCTTGTGGGCCCAAGGCAGCTAGGATCTTCTAGCTCCCATGTGCAAGTTAAAAACCAAAACCAAACCAAAAGAAAAAAACCCCCACTAATTCCTAGCGTTGGCTGAAAGGAGAGGGAGAGCCTTCTGACGAACTGTATTGTTTGCTACAGAACCACTTTGGATTTCTGGATGGTGGCCACTATACGGCGTTCTGCAAGCACTCAGTCACCAAGAGCTGGTACAGCTTTGATGATTCACAGATCACCGCGATCCCCAACTCCTCAGTGCAGACTGCTGCAGCTTATCTTCTGTTCTACACCTGTCAAGCCTTCTCTGCACCCACAAAAAGCTGCTAGCAGTGAAAAAGACTAACAGTGAGTAAGCCAGTGATCCAAGCTCACTGGCAGTGTTAACTCAGTCCTGTTTCATCAATAAACTACAGTTTTTTGCATTATAGGATAATCTGTTGTGGTCTTTTAGGAAGTAAAAGYAAGTAATTTCTAGAGAGAACACTGGAGCTACAGCTTCCAAGCCCATTAAGGAACATACATCACTTCCATTTGCCTGTAGTCTAGCATTCATATATCCCTCAAAAGGAGATAAATGCTGAGTATATAGARGCACTTGATGCCTGAAAAATCTTGTTTCTCTGTTGTTTAAATTGTGTTGTTTTAAGCTTCCTTTCAGAAACTGACAGTAGGCTACCAGGGTGAGAGCACATGACCAGACCACCGGCGCATTTGTTTCTGAAAACAGCAGGGGATGAAGCAATCACTAAAGTAAAGTTAGAAAAAGATGCTATTATTTGTCATTTTTGTCCCTCTAGCATCTCAAACTCATTCCCAGGTTATAAGCTCCTGGAAAACAATCGGACTTGCTCTATAGGCAAGATAGATGTGTGTAGACAGATTAAAAGCCTCAGACCAGGATTTATGAAAGCCATCCTAATCAGGAAGGCAAAACCAAGCCAAATACAGAGCAGAGCAATGTGCGCTACACAACTAAAATATCTGTCCAAAAGTGAGTTAGTTTTCTAAACTAAGTTTTTTTTCTTAGTCTGAAGAATCTCTGAACTTTGTGAACCTGAGTTAGACTGTCATTATGTAGAATCCTGACCACTGCACAAAGAGTAGAGAATGAAAACAAACCTAAATGTACATTTAAGAGAATAYTGTATTTTTTAAATCATTTCTTCCTTAAGGTTTTTTARTGTATGTGTACATGAAATTTTATATTAAAAAAATAAAAAGGAAGATCTTGTTTGTTTAGAATAACTGAAGTGCAAAAATATTGACAAAAGCTAACAAAAATACAGCTCTGCTTTTTTATTAAGTGGTGTTGCAATTACTTAGAACTGGCAGATAAAAGCAGTCCTCTGAGTTTTAGAGATTCTCACAAAAAGGACAACATTTTATTATATACATAGTTCTGATGTGCAAGTATGCAATCAATATGTACACTTACATTCCTAACTGTTTACATCATTCTAGAGTATTCACAGTAGAATCAAGCTTAAGGTTAGAAATGTGAAAAGGCCATAACAGTGAAAGAAAAAAATGAATCAAGATATGCCTTGGGATTTTAAGACATTTTAAGCTACTCATTAATAGATTTCAAATGACTAGGTTAGAATTTATTTTTGGAGCAGGCTAAAAATATAGCTGTTTTTAAATAAATGGTAACGCAAGTATGCCTTTAAAATGGTTTCACAGATGGCGGTATTACCACAAGCATAATTAATCAGTCTTCTGATTTAAGCTATAGTACTGATCAGAAAGAGCTTGCTGCAGAGAAGCTACTGCAACCATCCCCAGGTTCTTTAAGTGACTGTATGTTTGTCACAATTTTGCATATTTGTATGCACTCTCATAGCTATTTTCTCTTATACCAAAAAACCCATTTTTTTAACCCACACTGTTTTATGTGGCTATCTCCACTGCTCGCTGTTCATAAGAAGTGTAAAAGAGAATATATGCAGCTGAGGATTTCACAGATGATGCTGAGATCTCAGATACTTCATGGTCATCAAACTTAAACCAACGTTGTTTTGCAGCATTTTTGCAGTAGGCTGTGTAGTGTCCTCCATCCAACCCGCCATAATGATTCTGTAAAACGTAAGAAGAAAAGAACTGATGGCCTTGAAAGCTGCCATTTGTTCCCTGGTTAGGATAAGAAACTGGAATGTGAGATTTCTGATGAAATACCAATGCCTTAGGCCTACGATTTCATCTGCAACCAGGTAGGTAGCTTTGAAACSCAGATGATCACACAGACTGACATAAAGACCAGGTAAATTTTCCAAGTGTGACATGGTTACTTACTGATACTGAAAAAAGATTGTATCTCTTCAAGCTATTCTTTGGACCAATAACATACTGTGACAGGTCAAGAGTTTCCAATGGGAAATCTACAGAGGTTTGAAGCTTTTGCTTCCATCTTCCATCATAGGAAAATCTACAGAATTAAAAAGCATTATAATAAGTTACAGGTTGTTCAGAAGCTATCAAAGRATGTTAAGCAGTGTTTGGTCTCTGTTTTTAACCTGGATATAATCGCAACTGAAGATGAAATGCGGTTTCACAGAGAACATTTGGCCCACAACTCTGTTAATATTTGCACACATATGTTTCTTAATACAGAAAATTTRAAAGGCTACTTGTAGAAGTGTTTCATGAATTACAGCCTAGTAAAACAGGCATCAGATGAAAAATAAAATTCTTGCAGCATTACAGCTGGAAATACAATCTAGAAACTTCTGTAATTAAAAATGTTTAGAAATTGCATTAGAAAGAGTAATCTCCATAAAAGCCTAGTCACTTTATTTTAGTTACTCTGTCACCACTCAATGCCATACCTTTTCAAGTGCACAAGAAGAACAGGTGGTAGTTTCCAAATTTCTATTTTTTTCAAAGAATCTCTTCGAGTTTTGCAATGGCTACAGTAAAATCTATTGTTATCAGTGAGCTTCTCCTCTTTGGAGAACAATCTAAGGCATTCCTAAAACAAAACAGGAAACAGATTGTGAAGGGCAGGCGTTAAGAAAGTACAGCACAAATGTTTGTTTCCTGTTGGGCTGTTAACTTGCACCAATTATCTGCATGCTACGTGTTACAAAGATGAGGAAAGCTGAGTTCAGTCCATGTGTAGAAGTGAATTTTACTGCAAACATTAATTAGCYGCAAGTCTTTCAAAATGTACCAACATTTTGTTTAAAAAAACAAATTTATACTATGACCTACAAAGACAAACACGATAAGTCACAGTGGCAGAAAAGACTGTAAGTATTTCCATCTTGCTTGTATTTTAAAATTATTATTATTTTTTTAACTTTAGGAGAAATTAAAAAAAATAAAGAMGACTCATGCTCATGTTTCAGGTAATTGTAAATTAAGTTGGAAATACTGACAAATCCTTTCAACAAAAGGCTGRGTTGAAGCAGCATCATAACAAAATTGTGAAAAGAAATGTTTTTACTGAGAAAGCAGYTTCCCTCCTGTGCCAGCTTACCTGCAGTGTACATTTACTAGTGGATGCAAGTGGTAGTGACAAATACATGAAAGCCTCAAAGGTCCGGGACTTCTTGTGACATGTAAGACACTGCACTGTAGATTTGAACTGGCCTTGAAAGAGTGCCACAATAATGGATTCATTGAGCTGTTTGTGTTTGTGCCAAGCTAGTTCTGCTGCTCTGAAGTCATCAAGATGATCATTGTTTTCTTCCTTATATCTCTTTCTATTGTCAGCCTGAATAACAGAAATTTAAATACCTTAATCATATATTAACATATAAAAATATAAAGTTTCATCTATAGATGAACACATTATTGAGCATTTCAAAGATTATTTAAACATCAGAGTAGCCATCTATTTCTTATCCAGTTATGTTTATTCCTTTGTTCTCTTCAGTACCTTTTTCTGTTAAGAGAATCAATTTCTACATTAATATGCATCCACTATAAATTAATTTAAATTGTGAAAAACTTCTGTTTTGAGACACTGATCTGGTCTCTTGCAAAAGTCAARTGCCATACCAGTAATCTGCTTTTGAAATGTATTAAAGTACCTACTTTGCCCTCAAAGACTCATATTAGACTCGTATTTCACCTCCACCTGCTAGCTTTCAGTAGCGATGGCATCTACGAGGGAATGACAGATCACTTCCCTAAAAGTTATTACTACTTTATATATAACTACTAATTGTTACTAAAAACTAGATATGTCTCTATGTACAGCAACCTAGATTTGTGGACTAAAAGCACTAAGTTAATAACTGTCATGATCAGGAAGTTTAGTTTTATTATAAATTCAACTTATTAGTAAAGTTCAGTTTAAAAAGTCTTTTTGCTACTGCATAATGACCTACACTAGTTGTTTTAAACCTCCTTCTATTTGCAGGTGCTTATCATGGAGTTAAGGTTACAGCACAAAACTTGCTTCTCCTAGAAAGCTTCTCCTACCTTTAGCAAACTCCTAAGAAGATTTCTACAGGACTYAATGGCCTGTACTCTCCAGGCTGAAAACCTTCAGATTACATGTCCTCTGGATACAAGGACATTCAATCATTCAAGGAGCCTGACAAGTGAAGACTCTGGGGATACCAGTACCCCAATGCCATAAAGATATTATTAAAGGGTTTTCCCACCACATCTCAGATAAGTGAAAGTAAATTGATACCTAATCTTTATCTTACTGTCCCTTTATTCTGTAAACCACAGCATCTTTGAGCTCAGCCTCTTCAACTACTTGGCCTGAAGATACAAAAGTTAACCTCTACACGGGACTTCTGACAGGTGATGCAAAATAGAGTAGACCTCAGGACCTCCAAATCTACATAAATATAGGAAAAGCAATCCATTTTAGCAACTCTGGGACCTCCCAGACACAGGGAGGTCATAGGACGTTGCCTATAAACAGCAGCAGAGAAGGTAAAACCAGYAGAAATGCTTGTTCAAGCATACCCAGAAGCTTTTTTTTTTTTTTAAAAAAAAAGAAAAAAAGTTTAAATCTTTTTCCTCAGCACAAAGCTTTTTCACTTAATTCCTCTTATAAAGTAGAAGGCTTTTAACTTTTCTCTTGATCATCTGACAGATGTATAATTAATTAGAAGTGTATTACTTACTTTATTTAGGTCTTCATGCAAGCCATCCATTAGAAACAGAAGCAATTCCTGGGAGTCCTGCTGGCTATATCCTGCAAATTGGTCATTAATCTTCCCAATGGTAATTTTAAAATCTTTTGGACTGATATATTTATACTGTCCTGTCCACAAAGCTTTCATTATTACACCAAACTCTTCAGCCACTTCACCTTTATGCCCTAGGAAGTTTGACCTGTACAATTAAACAGACATAAAATACAGTGAGCCATTCAAACAAGGTTTTGTTACTATAAATTCAAGACTTCATCCCAGTTTTAATGTAATTTCTTTACACCAAGAATAATTACTTGYAAGACTGAACTAAAATTTTTGTCTACTTTGACAATATATATTTTACATACTATGTATTTAGTTCCATATTCAAAATTGAGTTAGTGGAAGGTCCAAATATTTTCAGCTTGTTTTGTTAACTGCAACTCAAATATTTTGTCTGAGTCAAGAGACTCAATATGGTGAGCACAATTAAAGTAAGACTGTCTAGTTAAGCTCCTCTGAACTTGAAAAAACTCTCAGAGATTTGAAGTTGACGTTTTCTTCCTTAAAATCTTAATTCCATTACATAATTGATTTAAAAAAAAATTAACAATTATAAAAACATTCTTTTTTCAACTGTAAATTAAAGGAGGAGAATAAGAGAGTGTTACCTGTTAATATCATCTTGATACAAGTTTCTGTTAAAATAATCAGCCAGATGTGGTGCATTGCACAGACACTGTAGTATGGAATTCATATAACAAGTGTTCCCTAGATTACGAAGTCCTGTGAGAGCTGGTCCCGATCCCCCAAACACAGGATTGAGATTMCGAATTTGTGATGCAGAGAGTCTTGAAATTTCAGCTTTAGTGTAACAGATTGGTCTGTAAGGAAGAATTTTTTATTTAAACAGTTCCAGACTTGACACTGAACAAGGCACATTGTAGTGCTCCATTCTGTCATGCAGTGACCCAGCTGTCTTTTCACAAATCACTTTGAAGCTCTGAGAAAGCAGCATATTTTAGACCTTGGAGTTAAACAGCATGCGTTACGGCATTTAACAGACTTCTCCAGCCAAGTATCAGCAGGCTCTAAAAGAGATCCCTGTTCCCACTCTGTTTAGAGAGGCAGTCTTGCGCATCAATGGACACAGAAAAGCAAGACTGTGCACGTAATGTAACAGAACAATCCTCCCTCATGGGAAATGAAATACCCTGTCATAGGAAGTCACTAAATGCTGTCATTTCAGGTATTCAAGACTAGTCAATGGAATAATGAGAAATCCATACATACTGGCCTGTAAGAAGGCTGAGACTTAATCAGTATTTTTTTTTAATTCATAGATGAAAAATGAACTCTTATTTGATTTAACTACTCAGTTTAAAAACTGAAACTCTTCATTTCACAAGTTTTCAGAAGCCTGACACAAATACCACCACACAAAAAGCAACTATTGACCAGTTAACACTCTGACCTTCAAAAATTCATGTTACTGGATGATAATTGCTGTAATTCTCAAAAACGCCCTATACATTTTGAACTTGTAGCRATGAAATTTAAGTCTGTCAGAGAAACTTTTGCATGCCTTTACAAAGTACTTAGAAAATACTAATGGAATAAGGCAAGATAAAGACAAAGTCCTACATACTATCATATTGCATGAATTGTGATGCTGTAACTTGTCAAACCTACTTATTTTCACGATTGACTGCAGGGGTTACAGGAATTCTTTTCTTCTCCTCCTCCTGAATGGCTTGGGTTATATCTGGGGAAGAGTAGGAGCGCTTCAGTTTGGAGTGTTCTCTTTCTCGTTCAGCAGTCACCTGTGGCTTGGGTTTATGGGTTGGTGGGGTAGATGGAGGAGTGGATGAAGGAGCCATTTCTGGTGGATACATATGAACAGTATTTGTTGGCGAGTGATAATAACGAAAGGTTCCAGTGATTGGATCCAGAAACTTGGGAGAGAAAAACAGATTGTTTCAAAGCCAGGTAAAAAAATCCATCACTAACTTACTTACCTASCTATGAACTATTGTAAGAACAGTGTCTGAGTTTTTCAAACATTGAGATATTACAGTAGTGATTGACTCAATAGTTAATGGATTAAATTTTTTGGAAGACATCACTTACACCAAAATAAACAAACAGCAACTGCTCAGTACCAGAGGCTGCAGATGAGCTCCACTTGTTTCATTAAAAATTAATGTTAAGATTCGGAAAAAAACTGGGAAACTTTAGAAGAAGGAATTGAACAAAATCTAATTTAGAAATACGATGCAACTGAAATTCATTACAAAATTGCACAAAGTATTTGATTATAATTTCAGAATGGAAAGTTACCTTTGCCCAACCTGCAGGCAGTCCTGGTATTATCCTTCCCATTTCTTCACTTCGTGCTCTCATTAAYGGCTCCCGCTGAGACTAATAAATACAAAGGAAATGTAAGGTATGTACAGTTAGTTATGCAGAAAAACAATCTGTATGTGACTTCTCTTACGTAGTTGAATGATTTTATAYAGAACAGTTCAGTAAGAAAGCCTTGACTATAGTTAGAAATGTGACTTATTTTAGGACAGAAATACAGTAATATTGAACCACTTTTTTTTTTTAATCACTCAATCTGTACAAACTCCATTTGTTGATATGCTCCAAAAAAAAAAAAAAAAAGGCAATTTATCTTGCAAAAATACAAACAGTTAGTTCCTTCCCTAAGGAAGCCACTTTATTAGGAATACATACTTTTGTTAAGCTATAAGGATGATCATCTCGCCTTTCCAAAGTGAGATGCAAAGGAGTATGCATGAGATGGTAAATGTCTAGAATACTTTAATCCCATCAGAAACATAAAATGATTTCTAGTGGAAGTTTCAAATACRTATTTTGAAGATGAATGACAAATGTAAAAAAGCAAATACAGCTGTAGAACATGGYACAGTCTTTTCCTAAGAAGATGACTTAAAAATTAAAATGAAGTGGAGTTTAACATAATACAATCATCATGAAGCATCTGCTCTTGATTGTTTTTGGCTACATACAACACACTGTATTTACTTTAAGTCTTTCAGTATCTTGTTCAGAATCCTCTCTAAYGGCTCCTGGTTTTTGAGCTCCACTGTCTGGTTGTCCTTTAACCCCAGTTTGCTGTAAAAGATTTTTGAGAAAAGGCTTTCAATTTTCTTATGGAACGTCAGTAAAGAAGACTGATAAAGCAGAACTGGGAAAAAGCAAAGTTTTTTTTTTGCTGCCACTGTTAAATACAAGTGCCACCAAGAACTGGCTGGAGTAGGTATCTGCAAATGAACTGATCTTTTTTTATTTTTTCTAGCCTATATAACAATTCTTTGAAATAGCCTTTATAGCTGAATGTGGTGTTACAGGGCACATTAGTTTCAAGCGCTCCTAAATAAAGTTCTACCCACACCACTCTCCCCAGTAAGAATTGTGGATTTTACAATTTGTTTTTAAAACATAAGATTTTCTTTCCTTGTACTTGTCACCGTGACAAAGATCATCTATGAACACGGCACACTGTAAAGCCAACATTATGACTTTATTTTTCATGGGCAGGAATACATGCTGTCAGGCAAACAAAAGCCTAGAAATGGCTATGCTATGGTTTCCCAGGAAACTTTACTTTGGCTTTCCTTGTGCATTAGTATTACACTAGTATCAACAAAGTTGTGTCAAATACCAACTACAAGAAAAGAAAAATAACCTAATATATTTTTGAAAAGTAGTTAAGGCATCTGTTTTGTTATTAACTCAGGACTTCACAAATGGCCCTTTCTTTCACAATCAGATGAGTATTTTACACTCATAGAGGTCTGTGAATTTTTTATGGTTCTGAGGAAAGAAGAAAACGTGACTTCAAAAGATTTGGAACTGGACTGCTCTCAACAAGTGTACTAGATTAGGTATTGCTTTGCTTCCTATGCTAGTCAACAAAATCTTCTATTATATCAGCGGTTATATATTAATGAGCTTGTTACGATAATACAGTAACACATGCTACTAACCTAGCATATGTTACAATAAGAGTATATATTACAGGGCTGACATAAGAGATTGAATGTTACCATGTCTCTACAGCTGAAACAGAAAATAGCAGCCTATGGGCCATCCCTTCTATTTCCATGTCTGTGGAAAGTTTTTTTTTTTTTTCTAATCCTACAGGAATCTCTTGCTGTCCACCTACACCCAGACTCCAAGCGTTCTAAGTTGTCTGTAAAAATCTAATCTTTTGCGTCTTGGTTCCAACTTTCTCCTGTGTATTTATGCAAAAATGACAGGCCTAAATAAAATTCAAATATATTTAAAATTTCCAGATTGATACTGTCTCACTACAAGATRCATTCACAAATCATACTAGATAATAACTCCAAGTCTGGTGATGATTTTCTCTCTTCTTACTAACCTTGCCTGAGGTGGTTACAAAGGTCTGAGATGCTTCACCCAACGCACGTCTCTGCATTTCTGGTGTTCTGGTTCCCTTTTCTCTTTCTTCCATAGATATTTTGTCAGTCTCAATACTTTTTGCATCAACACTTTCTGGTTCATTTTTATTTTGCTTTTTTGCTTCTATTACTTCTTTGTGTGTTCTCTCTTGTTCTTTTTCCTCCTTTTCTCTTTTTATCTGTTCTTCCCTCTCCTTCTGTTCTTTATCCTCTTTGGCTCGTTCTAACTTCTCTTTGTATTCCTTTTCTTTCTTTTCTTCCTTTGCTTTTTGTTCTTGTTCTTCTTTTTCTCGCTTGAGTTTTTCTTTCTGTTCTTCTTGTTGCCTCTCCCGCAATTCTTTTTCCCGTTTGTTCTTCTCTAACATGGCAGCAGTTTCTGCATGTATGCGACTTTTTTCTTCTTCTGTCAGAATGTTCTTTGCATCACGTATTGGCTTTGTGGACCGGTCTGGAATGATTCGTCCATTCTCAGCAAGCTGGCTGTCACTGATTGTACTTTCAGATTTTGGTCTGTTATCATCAGGAAGTTTAACTGAAGGCTTTTTAGTACGATCAACCTGTAACACAAAGTGTAGAACAACAARTTCACTACAACTATTACTGCTTTGTTAGCTAAACTTTTTCTAAGTGAGATCTGTGAAAGAATAAAGATGAYATAAAGTCTACTTCTGCCAGAGAGATAATGAACTTTCAACTTCAGTAAATCTAATTATTCAAATTACTTATTAAGGAAACTAGGTATTCACTTAATTTCCACATGAGATAAGAATTAACAAGCTCTACAGAATCCTAAGGACAGTATTAAGCACTTGTTACTATAGTTCAATTTTCATTTTCAAACTTTCAAAGGTGAACATTTTAGGGCAATCAAGCCACCCTAATTTGGGTGTGGTGCTCTCAATCACATGACACGAGTAAGGCAGATCTGCTTGGTGGRGAGAGGTATTTAAGAATGGCTTACACTCAGACCTAGGAGAGCAGGTTGTGTTTGATGTTGAAATAGAAGATAAGACTAGAGATAAGGCCTTTTTCACAGATTAGGGTTGCTTGGCTAAAATCTGAATTTAGAGGAAGCATCTAAAACAAATAAAATACCTGCCAAGGAAAACAAATTATTTAGTGCAAGTGCCCTACAAGGTAGGGTTTTTTTTGTTTGTTTGTTTTTAGAGGGGRCTTTTTGCTTTCCTTTGTTTTCTTCCCTGTGAAAGGAAGAAACAAAAAAATTCCTCATACTTTTACTATTGTGCCAAGAGTGACAGACTACTACTTTCAGAAAGAAGGGTTTTGGAACAACCAAGGTAAGACATGGCATAACTTACTTTCTCCCTACTTCATGATATGTATGTCCTCAGTAGATAAGTTTGTTTATAGTTTCTGAACTCATGAGTAATTGCTGACCCTCAATTTCTCAGGCACCCATGACAAAATCTAAATTGAAAACTCTGCAAGTATGTTAAGTACATTCAGTTTAATAATGCTCTGTGTATTACCTACCACAGCTTCAAAGGCTATCAGTGGTCTCTGCACCACTGTACTTACGTAATCCAGTATTTGACAAGACAAATACTGAAAATATTTCTTAATAATTTAGGCTTCTACACTTGGTGGATCTCTAGTGGCTTAACATTACAATAGCACTGATTAAAACAAACAAACAAACAAAACACACAATCCCCTGCCCCCTGGCTTACCTCAGGGATACTTCTTGTAATTGATACTGGGTTAACTACAAATGAACTGTCAGATCTTGGAATTGTAGAATCCTGTATGCTTGGTCTGTTAAGYGATTTTAGTCTCTCTTCCAAATTACTTCCTGTTTCTTCATTCTCAGTTACTTCTATTGGAGATGGTTTTAAAGCGATAACAGGTGGAACAGGAGMTGGCTCTTCCAGAGATGGATAAGTAAAATTCACTAGACAGAGAAAGAGGGGAGAAGAGAGGAGGGGGGAAAAAAGCCTCTACCAGATCCKAAAACTTATTTAGAGATCTAGCCCAGAATGAGGCTATCACAAATATATTTGAGCAGCTTAAAAGTTACATCCAGTAATTATGAATGTTTGAAGGGGTGTCATCCTTTATACTTACAAGAAACAGTCACTGCTTCACTCTTGCCATGCTGGGGTGGAGTTACTTTAGCATTTGTTGTGTACTGAGGAAAACAAAGGAGCCAGTTTTCATAACCTCCTTCTAGGACTAAAGGTTCATTCTGCAGTATAGTCTTGCTCTCCCACTGTAARGAAAAAGGTTGAAATTAAGTGATTTTAAAAATAGCAAAGAAACTTTTAAATCCTAACTTTTATGTTGTAGAAGTTTGTGTCCAGCGATCACATTGAGAGCGGTTATTTTTGTAATTCCCTAATAAGAACTAGATAGGGKCTGCAAAACCTCTTTGGGGATAGGGATTCCTTTTGTGTTCGGAGAATGCTCTACATCGTGAGGCTCCTGGTTCTACCTACAACAGTGTCTGAATTTTTCCAAAATAGAACTACTTACTACTTGTTCTGATAACAATCCTCTATGCAGAACAAATATTCTTATTGTAACATTTGCTTCAGTTTCTTATTTGATGATCCTGCTGTGTGATTAGGGGCATTAGCTTTAGAAAGCAAAACATTAACTTTCTGAAAAAGTCTGCGGAGTTCAGGCTCAAGACTGGTCTCATCCTGATGCCTTCAGTACTAGGACATGAATCATGCACAAAGCTCATAGCCTTYCTGTAAAGCAATAAACAGGCAGAACTGCCTGAACTTTATCTCTGAATAAAGATGTGCAGTCTTTTACAAGACTGACCTACATAAAGTAGGGACAACACAGCTGTAGCCAGAATTTTAACTTAAAAATTTTGAGCAACTTTTTAATACTCATTAGAGTCTAGAAGCTCCTTGCACTGGTAAAGCCCAAATTTAARTTCATGTTTCCCTAAAAGCAATGTTCAGTAATGCACAGAAGTTAGCTATTCTCAAAATGCCTCTGCAGACTCCTTTGCACAAATGCCCCCRTTCTAGAAAGGGCCCAGCTGACAGGACTACAAAGGAGAGTTAGCCTCTTTTGGCTTGCCTAAGCAGATACTAGGTGGCCAGCCAGCTCATGAGAATGAGAAATCACATTGCTAATATGGGTAAGAATGCAATCTCTCATCTCTGTCAGCCAAGAACCTAAAGTTTGAGCTAGTTGTTGAGGAGGGGAGTTAAATCATGTTGGTCATTCACCTATTTAACTGGTTACACAGTCCACTTCTAAAGCATAAGCAGGGGAAAGTGCTTATTTTATAGAGAAATACAGTCTCTTGAAGTTGCAGTCTTTGAAAACTGATCCAAGATGTTTGCCTAAAACATCTCAAGTCTCTCACATGCTTTGTAATTATAGATACTTTCAGAGCTTCTTTATTTCTTATTCTTATGAGATGAAGTAATATAAAAAGCCAAATTTGCCAACCTTAAAAAGCGCATCTTTCAGGCTTTGAAGAGTTGTTCCCAGTTTTAAGTCTCCTGCAGAACTAAACCAGTCTAGCAGTATAACATAATCAAAATTTCCTCTCTTCTTCCATGGATCTCTAGAATCCTCTGGGAGTCTAGCTTCAATCCAACTAGTGGTAACCCTGAAATGTATTAACATGCACTTAAAGACAAATGTACAAGTAACATTTTGTTCAAGAATGTATAATCCATATACATTTATATCCTTGTATCTATGGATAAAATACATCTGATCTGGCTTAAAGTCAGTACATKCAAAAGCAAATCTGTTGAGATGTATCTCATCACACATACCAGGGACTCTTAAACTAAACTCTTAATAGCACATAATCCTTCTAATATAGTGACTTCCTCCTCACCCCATCAGTTTGTACATGGGGAAGTAAATAAGGCAGTACTTCAAGAAAAATTARGTATTTCACTATCACTTAATATTATTCCATACCCAGGACTGATAGCTTCTTCTGGGACACTGATAGATCTTGGAATACAGGATTCTTGATAATCCTTCAGGCTTCGAGCATCCATTATGATCAGTTCAATGTTTTTGTCTGTCATCATTGCAAACAATTTCTCAGCAGTGACTCCTCCTTGAGATACAGAAGTTATTAGAAGCAAAAAGCTACATTATAAATGTAGATAGCTATGAACACATCTCACTTGAGAAATCAAGAATGCAAACAGATGAAACAAAACAGAACGTGTGTACAGAATCCATTCATGTATGCTCTTCCCAAACAGTCATGGAGGTAAAACACACTAAAATGTATTGGCTCCTGTTGCTTCCACTGCTATAGTAATTAGCAGTGGATCTGCTGAATTAGACGATATGAACACTTCAATGATTAGTTAAACTCTCTGTAGTTTCATTTAAATGAAGCTATATAGGCAGTTATTCCATGAACTGCATGCTGCAGATGTTCCTTTGCAGTTGAGAACTCTAGAGAACATCCTCACATACTACATGAGCAAGAAATGGGAGAGTGAGGGCATGGAGGGGATTTCTCATTTAACTAAGAGCTGACACATCTCATCCTTGGCTGGAAATCTGCCCATCATTTGAAGACATTTTTATTTCCGTTTTGACCATCTTGGGTTAGTTCAGCTTTAATCATTAAACTGCATTGAAAAACTGAAGGCAGTTTTTTAAGTTCAAGAGAAGTGATGAAGGCTGCAATACAGAGCTTTAATTACTAAGTCACTGATACCAAAATACAGGATACTAACAATTTCAAATTGCTCTGTGACGTAACTCTTTCTAGAAAGAACTGTAACTGGAGAAATTGGAGATATCTAGGAATATGGAGTCTCTTTTCACATTGGTAGGAATATGTCTCTTACCACTCAGACTGTCAGACTGATCGTTTTTCTCCAGTGAATGCTTCTTCTCACCATTGATCTGCATTGAAAGAAGAAGAAAGATAATTTTTTTATCTAATATTCAGAAACAAGATGACCAACAGACACTGACTCTCACAAAACTTGAAGAAAACTGGTTAGACTGAAAGCCACAGAAAAAAGTGAAAAACAAGAAGCCTCTTCTAAAGTTATGTTGACAAACACTAGAAAGATAAAGTTGCCCTACCTAGATAGAAACCAATTAAAAAGGCAATAAGACATGGGACCTATACTATCTACTAGATGAAATTCCTGAAGCATTTGTGAAGAGGTAAGTTCCCTGCTATGCTACTGCTCCTAAATACAAGGCATGAAATCTGTAATACCAGCTTATTACCATGCAGAAACCTTCTGTTTCCTATGCAAGGTAGCTCTGGCAATGGTGACGGTTGCAGTTCTACTGTAAATAGAAGTCCCTTGGTAAAAAGCTAGTCTATTTTCTGCATGGCTCAGTGGCTCAGAATTTGGAAGGACCCAGCCTTTTCCAAAGAAATCTCAAAAAAAGGTTATGGTGAGTATAAACTGTATTTTTTTTAATATAACAACCACCCACCCTCAAAGAACCCAACACTGATCCTGAACTGCAAGTAGATGCTGAGACCAAATGATAGATCAAAACTATGTATTTAAAGTGAATTAGAGAATTTGTAAACATTTTAAATTACCCTTTGGCTTTTTCCTTTGGAATCCACTGCACTTTCTGAAGAATTTTTGGCTGAACTCTTTCCATCATCTTTTGCTTCTTGCTTTTTCTGCAGCTCTTGTCTGTCTCTCTCTTCAAGCTTTTTCCGAACTTCAGCTTCCTCATATCTATTGGGGGAAAAGTGCCTTTTTTCCAATATTGCATTATTGGCTAGCCTTGTATAATCAGCATCAAAATCATTAAGTTCCCRGGCAGAGAGTGGGTGGGTGTTTGAAGTACTGTGAAATTTTGTTTTTCCAGCAAATTCCAGTTTCCTCCCTGATGACTTCATATTATTTCTTCCACTCTTGGGATGGTTTTCTTGTTTTTTAAATCATGTTTTGGGTTCCATTTCATAGCCACTGCTTTAAGATTTACTTTGCCTCTGCCCCGACCCTTACACTGAGGTCATGCTTAACTATGGTATTGCTAGATGTTTTCCATTTCTTAGAAATTAGAAATATTGATGAATCATGAGTAAATTTCAATACCATATACCAACCACCTCAAGAATTTTACTTGGTTTTGCAACACTGCTAACACCACTACCACTTAAGAATAAGACAGCTCAATTTTCTAAGCTTCCTCTTTCTCAGAAGTCAGATCACAACTAGCTGCAAGCATCCTTCAGGATGTAAGTTAATTTTACAATATTGTTATGACCTTACTAATCCCCTCCGCTGTTTATTTTAAACACTGAGGCTACAATGAAGTCAATGTCAGAACTGCACATACTCAACGTTTTTGGTATATACAGGTCTTGCATATAGCTATCCTTTTCCTAGGGCCTTAGACTTTAAAATCAGCTTCCCAGCCTTTTGCCATTGGCAAGGCAGTCGCAATATTGTAAACCAGTGGCTTCTAAACTACAGCCTTTAGATTATCAACTGCAGGCTTGTACAGCCACATCACTGTTAAATAGCACTTAATCAAATCTAATATAGCTCTGAAAAGATTTAAGGGTTGGCCTTTGAGAAGCTTTAAGGGTTACCAGTGATCCACAGAACCAACAAGATCTTTTTTTGAACTAACAACATCGATGACTGATCCAAACCTGTCAAGTGAGACATGAACACCGAACTGTATTAGTAGTTGCTCATTTTAATGAGCTGTTACTTAATCAAGGGTAATATGACCATTACTATCCAGTTGTATTTCATGGCAAGAGCACTATGTTAATGAACTAGTTCATGCATATCAAATTCTGTCTCTGAGTGTATTCTTTTCAGAATCTATTCCACTCATTATCCATGAGGAGCACACCATGTTGGTAGCTTTATTTTTAAACAGGCTTCTAAATTTGGCAAAGGTCCTGTCCTAAGTCAAGACAGGGCATTTTGTTCTCCTTTGGAGTTAAAAGTACTGAAGCATGTTGAAGCTTTTCATTGAACTTAGCCAATATGGAACATCTACCCCTTAACTTCTCATTTACCCATCAATATGCCTTTGAAGCACGTAATAGGTCATTCGTGTAGGAATTTCTATTCCTATGCAAGCGATATTTCACTAGCTCAACTTTTAGTTGAGAGGGGAGAAAAAAAAATCATGTACTTAGCTGAGTGGAGAGAGTTGGGAGAGGAGGCAAGAGGAAGGAAAAGGAGCTGCTAAGGATGTGAAAAAGCGAACAAGGCTGGAAAAACAAACTGTATTAACTAGCACCTAAATAAGAACTCTACCTTCCAGCTACTGACTGACAAAATTTTGTGGCTTATGGTACAAAGAAAGTAACCTGACTGTTTTAGCTGTGCTACCGAAAGCCCCCTTTATCACCCCAGGTATATACTGGGAAAACTGCTTTTCCATAAAGATGTCTCTCTGTGGTAACGCAGAGAAAATGTGTAGCTAGCTAGCTGAAATGAAAGGAACTTTGTTAGTATAAACTAATCCACATTAGGACAGCTTTTAGACATAGGTAAATTTTAGGAGCATGTTGCTACTATATTTGGCTTCCATTTATCCCTAAGATGAAAACCATTATAATGAAATGGCTCTGATATACATATAGCTTAAATCCTGGGTTTTCTTCTCCTTAGAGACATTAAAAGTAGCAGAAAATATCAACAAGTTTATAGTTACCAAAAATCGAGACCATATAGACAGTGGTAAGTTACTGAAATGTGTGAAGACAAAAATTCTCTCTAACAGACTTTCTCAGATAAACAATTTAAGTTCAAGAGTTTCAGGTATCCACAAACTACTGCAAATATAATCCCTTACTAGTGTGCAGCAGGAAAACCCRTAGTTGTAAATGTTATAGGCTTCAAGTATAATGAACAGTATTTTATCAATGTATCATATTCACATACCTGAGTTTAAGGCTGTCTGAGAGTCTTTCAGCTTCTTCAATGGCTTTTTTCAAGTTTGTAGGTCCAAGAATTGAATGAAAATAATCCTAAAATTACAAGCATCACCACCCACATTAACAATACTGTTTAATAACACCTACTTCTGGTATACCAAGAGCATCTAATGCACAGAAGACTGATAGTATAATGATAATGAATACAACAAACACCCTCTCCTACAAGCCCCAAACTCCTTAGTACCACACCAGGAAAGGTTTGGCTGAGAAAGGTAACAGGATTACCTCTGCATTAAAAATATTCACRCATCTGGCAATTAATAAACCTAAAGTGTAAATGACAAAAGCAAACTGTGAAAGTAATTAATGACAGTCACCAAAAATAGGAAAGAAAATGTCAGCACAAATGAGACAGCTTGCTTAATATCAATGTAATCCTTTGAATATGCATTAGTGTAATTCTCTGTACTTTCTATTTCTCTGTTCCTTTCTATCTTCTGTGTTTCTACCAATGCAGAAGTAGTCAGTCAGAAAGCTATATACCTGTTGCTGCTTAAAATCAGGTCTCTTCTTAATAAAATTATAAACAGTTACGTATTTCATATACAGGACGTAAGCTTTTTCTTCATCTCTGTCCAATCTGCTTTCTTCTGCTGCCTTGAAAATCTTAACGGCACTCTGCACATAACTGAAATCAAAGAGCAGTAAAGCATGTGATTGTTGACCTATCCTCAAGCACCTTTTCACCACAAGATGCCATTTTTAAGTGTTCACAGTCTCTACCCAGGCATTAAATGTTTGCTTTACTATCTCAATATAAACCCTTCCCTAAATACGAACTACAATTATGCTCCCCAAACAATGTTTCCTTTCACCACGTTGTTTACTAAACTTATTCATAATCTTCCATTATTAAATAGCAAACTGAGATACAAATAAAAAAAAATATACATATATATGGCACATGTTCATATATATATATATATATATATATGTATATATGAATGAACAAACTTTCCCATTCTCAAAACAACTATTTCTTTCAAGGGGAAAAAAAACTAATTCACAGTAAAACATCCGACTGTCTAAAAATGCCAGAGGTAAAATATTTTCTATTTCTATGTAGCATTCCAATTGCTGAACTATTTTTATGAACTTGCATTTATATAGACTTTGTTAAAAGCACTCAAACTTTCATTTGCATTATTCTCTGTCCAAGTCATGTTTTGGTAGTGTATAAAGTTATCCTCTGTAGGCAGTAAGCATATCTGATTTGATAGCTGAGAAAACTATTTGCAAGTCTATCAAAGATTTGACACCTAACAGAAATAACTGAGGAAATTTAGGTCCACAACATAGTTATCTGAGTAGAGTAGGCTCAGAAAAGTAGCATAATACTTCTAATATCAAGAGTTCCTCAAAGGGGAAACTGATTAAAGACTTAAAATACAGAAGGAATCATTTAACTTACGTAAGTACAAAACTCTACTTACTATGCACTACCTATAGTTTAATTGATTATGGATTAACTATTCAAAACAAAAGTCTAGCTACCTCTTTGTACTGGTCTTTTCAGGTTTTATTTCTGTCTTCTTGTTGAGATCTTTCAGTGAAGTACAGAGATATAGCTCTTTAGGTACAGATGCTACAGCAGGCATGTTAATGTTGTTACTTATGTCTCTTCCAGGATGGCACAACTTCTCAGAAGTCTCTATCAATATTTGTCTGGAAAAGAAAATAAAAAAGGTAGAAAAAGCACAACTGTATTCCATTAATCATTTTAATACAGTTTTTATAGTTAACTGTATGRGATTATTACCTAATCTGCCCTACATAAGTGAATTATCAGTAATAAAAGACCACCTGGAATTTACACAGTTAGAGATTATATTGTAATGAAGAACTCTAAATATAAATTAATTGTTAGGCAACAATTCAGAGTTGCAGCACCTGATCTGGTCTACTATAACCTGGCTTACATCAGTATCAACATGCTSATGTCTTTGATATTACTCTAGAAAAATACATAGACAAATGCATCTGTTTRTTTAAAATGAAAATTGCTATTTATTCTAGGTAATTACTTATAATGCAAATGTAAAAGGCAAAAATGAATTCTAGGAGTTGGCAAAACTTCTTTGTCAGAAGTTATAGAACTAATCTTGTAGCTGCTTAAACTGCAGCTATTCAAACGTAATCGTCCTTTCAGAGTCCTCTTTTATTAGTTCTAAATATTACTGATGCAAGCAGATTAGCTGAATAGTTAAAGTATAAATTAATCCTCCCTCCACCAAATGATGGAATTATTTACAGTATGTTTCAAACACCAGAAGAATAATGAAATAAGGGGAAAAGAAATTTGCAGTGACTTACAAATGTTAATCACCTTACCCTGGAGATTTATCTGACTATAAAGCCAGTAAGTATGTTATAAAAGAAAAAAAAAAGTGCTGACCTACCCGTATTCAGAAATTTTTAATGAATAATTATTTTATGACTCACTTGGAGATGACCTCTGCAAATGGATGTTACACCCATGGAAAGGTGACATGTGGCAAGCAACACACACAGGCTGAGGTAAGGGAGAGGGAAGGTTGCTACTGGTAAGTCAATCTGAAACTTTCTGGACACGCTGTTAGTCCCTACTGTCTTTCTGCTTCCATCTGGAAGAGTTCTTTAAGCATCTATTAAATAGTCCCCCTGGCCAAACTCTGCTAARCTATTATATCATCTAATCTTACATTCTGCATATAATAGGCCATAATTCTCATACAGGTAGTTTAGCTAAAGTCTTTGAAAAAAGAATCAAGCTCTGTCTCACAGCTAGGTAAGACGTTAAAGTACTAGCAATACCAAAGAATTAAGAAGAACTAACAGGGAGAGAGATGCTCAAATGATCCCAACAAATAACTTCTCTCTTAGCCTTCAGAAGGCTAAAAACCCACAAGGCCTTTGACGAGGCAGTGGTAGGGGATTTTCTTTCCACCCCCAAAGTGATAATCAGCACGACAAGCGTGACCAAAAACCATCAGCCTATGGCCTTAGAGTGAAGTTTTGCACAACTGAATCAGTCTGAAGCTTACTGCCATCAAATGACGTGGTCATGATTTTCCTCCCTATTTCTCATGCTGATCTTGTCCAAATTTTTAATCAAGCCAGTTCAGCTTGCTGAAGAGGCAAAAAAGCTACAGAGCTTGTGTGAGGAGAGCAGTTGGTGTTGTGCAGCCAAGAGTGAGAAGGTGAGATGGGAATGCAATCCTTTCCCGTGGCACAGAGCTTTTATGTTCTTTGAAGTGTCACCGTAAATAGTATCACTAGTTTACGGACCCTGGTTTTGGAACTGGTTATCAAACAAAGACACCAGATTAACTCACCTTTTTGATAAGCTCATATTGGAAATAAATGCAAAAAATAAGATAAAATGCATATCTAATGATTTTTTTCTTTGATTTCTTTGATTTAAGGCATGCAACTATTCAAGTCAAACTAAATGATGTCCAGTTGCTGAGTTAATTTACTACTTATATACAGATGCTGTACTTGGTAACTTTCCAGTTACACAGCATCTTTCCAAAGTTGATCAACTTGTCAGAAATCCTTCCTAAGAATGATTTCAGGATAATTCTTTGATAATTCTAGAGAGTAAATCATAAAGTCCTCATCTGAATACATTTTAATGTAGTACATATCTGTGTATCTTAAAACATTTTATCMCTAAGTTGTCTTATGTTCAACTTGAACTTTCACAAGTTCTTCAGTGTTGAAAGTAGAGACAGAGAATTCAATACTGAATTACATTCAGTAAAAACAAACAAATGAAAAGAACCTAAAGGATCTTTCCAATCTGAAGCTTTTTCTGCCTAAAACAAAGACATGCTTTGTATAATCTTACGGAGTTACAAGGAAAGACTTCACTCTTAATAAGATTTTAACATTGCTTGTCTAATCCTGCCTTCAAGTATATCTTTAACTGGCTTCATTTTTTTTCTCTCGGAACTGCAAATAGACTTTTCTTTGAAGCTTTAAGTCCATTCTAAATATATCTTCTACAGTTGCTTTGTTATGTAACAAGTATTTTCTGAATCTTAAGAGGTAGCATTTAGTTGAGTTCTGACAAACTTAAACAGRATATTATAACTAAATATGTATTCTGGAAAAGATGAAAATAACATTACCATGTCTGTGTGCATATGAGGAAAAACAAGATTTTGTGGAAGATGAACCACACAATGAAAGGCAAGAGGCTAGCGATTTCTCAAGTGCTGCTGACCAAACTTGATATGGGCAGTTCTTCTGGAAAATAATCTATAAAAATGTAGAACTAATGGATAAAAAAGAAATCCAAGGATTTTTAACATGAACATTAAAGCAAAGGTATAGCTTTAACACTTTCCCAAGAGACAAACTGGTTTTCCACGTTCTTCTGTTATGATTAGTAACAGTTATAAATGCAGGGTTTTAAATTGCCAGACAGGAGCAATACTAAACTTGCTTGTATTTCTCATTCGAACAGATTTCCACACCTTCTTTGAGACATGAGCTATTAACCACTTGCTTTCAGTCTGTCCGTACAGTATCTCATGAACAAGGCACTACCCTCTGATCTTACACAGCACTACAATTCATATCATATGTGCAGTAAAACGAATGGGGATGCATTAGGAGTAACTTTTTCTGAAAAGCAATCGGATTCCCAGCAGTCTACTTAATAGAATTACGTACAACATACGTTGTAAGTAAATATGAAATTTCAATTGCAGTCTCTAATTCACTCTTCAAGTACAAAACCTTAACTATGCAATTATAGTTAGCATTTTCAGAGTTGTATGCAGCAAAAATACAAAAATCCTACCTATAGTCTACAGACTGACCACTACTTGTCAGAGTTGACCGTTCGTACCATTCAGAGTCCTAGTTCGGAAAGACTTTTAACATTTTTTAAGCTTCTATTAACTTTAATATGTGATCGTATCTTGATTTTTTTTTCAAAGCAATTATCACTCTAATTTGAGTGTGAGCTGAGACAAAAATGAGAACACTAACAAAGCTCAAATTCCTGACAAGTGAAGATCACAAGTTTTCTCTTCATAAGCGAAAATAAACTTTTGAGTGCTTTTCAAGTAGCTGAGGTCTCTAATGACAGTCACTAACTCTGCCCCTCCTGTGTTTGGTGAAACAGACTTGTGTTTATTTAGGGTTTGACAAAGGTCTCGCCACTTACGATGACAGACTGATCCAAATCACAGTTTGTGTTATCCACTCTGAAAAACAAGCATTAGGAAATATTAAACCAGTTCCAGAAGCGTATTTGGTTTTCATCTCCAGTCTTTGTTAGTACTGAAAAATAATGAACAAAACCAATGCAAGAGCCTTCTTCTAAACTGAAAATTAAAATATAGGAAGCCACACGCAGTCAAAACTTAAAATTGTCTTTCTGTAAGTCAAAAAAGGTGAAGAAGAGGAAATTAGCTTTTTTTAACAGTTTTTTTTTTCAGCAGAAATAGTACTGCTGGTGATATTAATAAAAAAAAATCCAAATGCAAGTCTACCAGTATATTTTGGGCACAGTACTTTTAAAATACTGATTACAGATTTTAGTTTATATGACAAAGTGCTGAGTATTCAACTACTTGTCAGACTGACTCCATTTCCTTGGTTGGTAAGGCAAAGAGACTTGGCTTGCCTAACAACAATTACTCGGTAAAGCATTGCTACTCATGTAAGGCCAAATATCAGTCTACGATCAGACATAAATTTATAAGAGACTGATACATTAATAGAAGAGGTATACAGGCCACGGGTATGACACTTCTCAGGCAATCTTCCGCTCTTCCTCAGAGGGAAATGAACAAGAATAGCAATTGGCCCCAAGTACTAGGTATTAGAAGGGAAAAAACAACAGAAATCTGAGAACCGGAATAGACTTTAACTTATTTGAGAACAGCATTAATTCCACCACCACTCACTCACTCTCCTTCTAAAAAGTAGTAAAATGTTCTGAGCAAGCCTGCATCCACAGGCTGGATGCCCTATAGCAGCTAACATCCACTCTTTTTCATCAAGAAATCTACTGTTCTTCCTTGTATCTTAGCGTAAGTCCAGATTTCCCTCCACCTTACCTCATACCAGCCTCTGGCCACTTAAAGAACTACAGTTTACTGCCTTCTTACTGCTAGTAATCTTATAAAAATCAGTGCAAGAAAATCATTCCATGACACAAGAAACATTTGAAGGATAAGGGCCAAGCACTAGAATCATCATCCTAAATCCAGAAGACCTGCTCATTTTGCACTCAGACATGAGCTTCTTCTTTCACTGCATTTACTCTTCCTTACTTACAACGTTCCACAGAAACTTACCCCTAATTACTCTTACTTCTCCTTTTACCTTCCAAAAGTTTTCCCAACTACTCTTCTTCATCACTTCCTTTAACCCACTGTGGGTCTTATCTTTTCAGCATACTGTCATCAGATATTCTGTTCTGATTGTTTTGAAGCCAAATTCTGTTCCTCTTTATTGACAACTCATTTCCATGCAATAAAAACTTTTTACTGGCCTGCTAGCCTTTACCCTTCGGCACTTACTACCTCAAATGAAAGAGCTTTTTCTCTATTAGAATTGAGCGGGTGTTGGGAAGACTATGATTTCAGAATCAAAGTCTGCTCCTTTACACATAAATGTAAGCAGATGGTTCAAAACAGTCTTTTTGCATATATCCCATTYCTAATTGRWTTGGTCTTAGTATTTCCGCCAGCAAAATAAATTATAAAAAAAGGAAGTTCAGGAGTAGTTAATACACAGCAGCAAAATAACTACTCTGAAGTACATACTTTGTCTGTATTTGTTTCCACCAGAGTAGTAACTGAAATGTACTTTTTTTGATCAGAGATTTCTTATCAATTTTATCAGGAGAAACTGTTGCTGGCCCAGTCCGTGTTGACTAGGTTATGCTCAGTTTTGGCAAGCGTTCCATTTCCCTTCACACTTCTAATCAACATGTCAATACAACAGCAAAACTGAGGCACTGGCAAATCCATCAAATGATACGTGTAGCTCTTTCATACATCCACAAGGAAGAGAGAATAGTTCYCTGCCCATCAGGAGGAGATAACTGGATTTTAAAACTGTAAATACAAGAATGGATTTGAGTTATAATACCTAAATATACTATTAATCAACTCTGTGAGGAGGAGGCAATGTCCCGCTTCAGGTTTACCAACATTTTTTTCTAAAGATTAAGATCAAACTATGGATCTATTTATCCTAATCCATTCTGGATTAGGAGTCTGGCTCCTTCTTCATACTTAAGAGCGCTGAAAAATAAGGCTGATATCCAAAAATGTAAAGGAAAATGTTCTCGGATATTTATGGGTATTCAAATCACTTAAAATGGATAGTTTTACACTGACAGAGAAGCATACCTGTTGCTAACTAGTTTTTCTACATCTAATTACTATGACTTGTTTTATTAAGGATATGAGTAATCTGTAAGTGGAATGGCCACAGCAGTAACACTGCACAGAGGCAGTTACGTTGCAAGCAGCACACACTAAGTCTGAAAAAAAATTGACATGTTAAGTACTGTGCATCATCAATTCAGGTATGTAATTAAGTATTGCACCCATTTTTGTGTCCAAGACTTGAGCAAAGAAGAAATGGGTTTCTCACAGGCACAAAGTTTCTCAATTCTTTTGTAATTAAGCTTTACTACTTGCATTCTGYGCACAAGGGATTTTCTTAAGAATATTAGTATTAATCTACAGCACTTAGCATGCATCTTAACTGCATCTTAAAATTCAATCAGTACATTTATCTTTGTGAGCCATATGCACTTCTCAGTCTCTCGAACTGTTAACACTACAGACCTTGGTCCTACAACTTGATGCGYGCAGGCAGACTGGAATCACGGGGGGTTCCAGAGCGGCCAGCACGCTCCCCCGGAGGACCTCAACTTGCGCCTATTTGCCACTGCGCTCGGTCACGGCAGCGGTAAGGCACCACGTACCATTTTGAAACGACCTTCGCGGCCGAGTTCGGGCACCCCTCTTGCAGCATCGCGGAAGACCGCTTCCGACACTGCTTGCTGATCCAAGTCAACAGTTCCACTAATACTGATTTTTAGGGGCGTGGGGAGAAGGGCAATTCATTACAACGTTATTTTTAGAAGTTAGATTTTACAGAGGAAGTTAGAGAGTTACTCAGTTTAAGCTTTTCTTTTTTAAAAAAGTTGCTCTTTAGTTAGATAACTAAGCTAGTTAAAATCTGCCAACTGTACGCGCGGGCAATGGAAAGCCGGAGAGGCGGAGAAGCAGGAGAGCAGGCTGGAAGCTCCCGCAGGCTGGTAACCGCACGGGTAGGAGCCCGGGGGCCCCGCGGGGCGAGGCGAGGCGGTGCTGCCAGCCGCGCTGCCGCCAGGCCGGCGCTAGCAGCGCTTCTCCCGCCGCGGCCGCCCCGCTCGCTCGCTCCTCGGGCTGCCCAAGGTCACGGCGGCCGGGCCGGGCCGGGCCGGGCC
>NW_028186149.1:9211077-9214102 GCF_003343005.1 Rhea americana
CGCGGTGCCGCGCCGCCTCGCCGGCGCAGAGGCCTGCTGAACCGCCGCGGCTTCCCTTGGCCGCACGGATCCGGTCTGCCGTGCAGACGAGAGACAGTGGCCCGTTACCAGCATTTTACACACTCGTTTTTCTTTCCATTTTTTTCAGTATGCTGTTTAATACAGCTTTCTGGAAGCATGCTCAGGCTCAGCTYAGTCAACGCCTGCAGAGAGACCGCCAGTGTAATCCTCTGGGTGAAGTGTGCCATGTATGGCACCACGACATACCGGTTTGCCGTGGCAATATGTTATATACTGATACTGTAAGTGTCATTTTAAGCATCCACAATAACTAAATACTGGCCGCAGATACTATTGCAGCATCTGTGATGTTGGTTAGCTGTGCAGCCCCTCGGYGCCGCTGCCAAGCCCACGGCCGTGCCATCTGCAGTGCGGTCCTTCAGCAGTGGAGGGTGGAGATGCTGGAGGTGGGCTATGGTCTTCCCAGCAAAGTGCTGGGGCAGAACAGGGCCAGGCAAGAACATTTGTGCTGGAAATTCTTTGCTCAGAGAGGTGGGGAAAGAAGAAATGGTGCTCATACCACTTTGCGCTGCAGGATGCAGCGCAGAACGAAGCTGGCCTAAGGCAGATCCTCCCCTCCCTCAGGAAGATGAGGTGGCCTGGGAAACTGGAAGTTAACAAAGGTGGACAGAAGGAGAAAGATGCTTGTCTTCAGGTAACTCTGCAAACCTCTACTGATTGTCCAGAAGGTTGAATCATATCACAATACTTAATGGTATACTGTAATGCTGGTTGGCATCAGGTATCATGAAAGGCTCAAATAATATCCTCCATCTCTAATTTGCAATGCATGTAAGTGTCTAGATATGCAAAAGATCCTGGGAGAAGTTAAAAACAGCTCTATGCCTTCTCCTATATTGTGCATTCAGAGAGATGAATATCAAAGTGAGTTGATACTCTTGACAACATTCAGCAGGATTGAATAATATTAATAACACTATGCTCTTGTATAATACTTTTTTCAGAATGACTGCAGTTGTTTGAACAAAGATGGGAAGGAAGTCATGCAAGAAAGTTATGACAGCAACAAGAAAAGATTAAGTTTCCTGATGTTAAAGACTAAGTGTGCAAATTAATGTTGAGTATCATACTAGCTGCTGTCCAAAATGGACTCAGTGTCCCTTTTAATATTTAACTTATATGAAGGAATTGTGTCAGAAAGTCTTTCAATCTTACTTGTATGGGCAAAACCAAACCATATATAGGTATTGTGGAGGAACTGCCTATACAATTGGTTTTACTATATTCAAGAACTTGATAAAACGTGCTAATATGCCGACTCTGTCATGACATGCTGTGGTGTTGCCTTAGGTTGAAACACATTTTCCTATCAGCACATATGTTATTCTGTAGCCGTACTGACCAAATTTWAAAAAAAAGAATTTAAGACAGTAGAAATCAGAATGTCTGTTAGATTATTTAGTTAAAAATATTACAAATTACTCTTATATGGCTGGGTAAATAAAGGAAAAGAAAGTACTTCACAGATGCGAACCGTGTTTTGACTTGCCTACATTAGACATCAAATGTCTCTCTCTCATCTGTACCTTTGGTGAATTYTGTCAAATGAAAATACCATTAGAGATGATGATATAAAGATAGAAATTGTACTCATGATAATGAAAACTCATATACAGTGTTAATGCAACCTTGACTAAATGTATACTGCATTCTTAACTCTGTAGTATTGAAAATCTTTTATAGAGCATTTCGTTTTTTCCATAGTACTGCAGCCAAGACCACAAAAAATTCCTGCTGGTTGGTGCACACCTGTGAGGACATAGTAGCATTTTCTGTATAATCAACTGCTACTGTGTAAGTGACCACCCATCATATACCAGGAGAAATGCTTTTGTTTAGAAGCACAAAACACTTATCAATAATGGAAAAGAGACATAATGAATTTTGGAGTTAAGGTTTCTTTACTCTGATTCCAAGACCTTGAAGAATGAAGTCTCAATTGTTTTTTAGTGCCCCCTTCTGGCTCATCAGTCCTAGAAAAATAAGTAAACCGGCCCTCAGCATGTCAACAGGTCCCTGAGGGGGGTGACATCCAGGAGGATTTAACTGACTTCCCAAAAAGTGTGGGGAGATTTTGTCCCTTTAACCTAACTCAAAGCAAAAATTCTGCAAGAACCGGACAGTCATGCCAACCACACCAGCCCGTACGCTTGGGCAGGAAGCCTCAGTCCTGCCTCCACACGTAGGAGAAGAAAATTCAGTTGTTTCCTGAACTTAGTATGGGACAGTCATCCCATGTTTCTGTGGCGATTTGAGGATTCAGTCTTGTAATATTTCTGAGGTGAGGTTAGCTCTTTGCCAGCTCATTATTTTTCTCCAAAGACATTTTGGGGAGGTCATGGGCAAAAAATAATGAACACAATGTTGTTACAAATATTCATCTGTTTATTTCATTGGCCATATCCCATCCAAAAACAGCAACAGAGAATTTTGTGACCAGTGCCTTTCCTGAAGGACGTGGGTGAAGGGATCTACCCTTTACAGCGGTACCAGAGGATGCGTGGCCCAATAGCTTTGTGGGGAACGTGAGCTCAACCGCGTTGTAGCTTGGTTGAAAGAAAACTAGGAAAAACATTTCAGGGACTGAGGTTATCGGGATCAATTCGATTTTGGGGTCAAGGCCAGGGCTGGCTGGCAGAGGCAGGAGCAGCAAGGGTTTAGGATCGCTTTGGAGCTGCAGCCCTGTTTTTGGACAACGCAACAAGTCCTGTCTTTACGACCCCAAAGCACAGCCTTGCTCAGCGTCGCCCGGGGGCACAAGCAGAGCCCAGCAGCCACGGGGCGGCAAGAGCTGCCCCTGTGGCGAAAAGGCGCCTCCACAGGAGCCCTGTGAGGGGCAGGCCCCCTCCCTGCTAGGCTGCCTGCAGGGAGGCCGCCGCCCTCCCCCGCGGCGCCGTGACAGCTCGCCGCCAACCGCCGTCAGAGGTGGCGGCGGGCGGCCAGC